>NW_015548339.1:13363-22261 GCF_001515605.1 Sinocyclocheilus anshuiensis
TGAATAAGTGTCTACAAACTGTTTGACTGCTAAAATACGTTGAGATATCTTCGGTTAGTACACAGTTTAACACCATTCTGTATCAACGTGTTAGAAAATACTGTCGTTTTTTTGGTCATTGTTTCGTGATTGTAAGTCAACGGTAAAAACAGGAAACGACCAGACAAAAAACAAGTGCGTATTTCATGAAACAAATGTAAAATCATTCAAAGTCATACAATCATTGGATAGACCATTAATTCTGCTAGAGCAGGACCTCTTAATTTTTAACATCAGTATTTAAGGTCAGATCTGTTCAAAACCCTGAAAAATCATGATTTAAATGTTGTCTTTAAGACAGAAAAAACACAAGCATTTAAAAATATATAATAATAATTAATGCAAAGCATGTGAAATAACATGAGAACTTGGTGAAAATAAAAAGACTTACATGATACTGTAACGCTGTCACTTTCCCTACTGCTGACAGGATTGCTTACATTGCATGTGTACAGTTTATTCTCTTGTACTTGAGCAGATGTCAAGAGCAGTTTTGTGTTTTTTTCAGTCTGGATGATATTGTCTTCTTTATACCAGGATACAGTCAGATCTGTACGGTCTCTAATGTCACAGGTGAGTGTAGCGTCACCATGTTTGCAGTCGATCTTCACAGTAGGTTTAGGAGCCTTTGCTGTGACAGAAACATGGTGGTTAACTTCTACTGGAATTACTGTAGAAATATACACTCTTATTTTGTTATTATGGTGGAAGGGTATGAATATTTGTCCTCTTACCATAAACGTTAATTTCCTTATCTCCAGCACCAATCTGTGTACCGTCAGCATTAAAAACAGTGTATGTATATTTGCCGGTGTTGTTCAGACTAACACTTTTGAATGTTAATGTTCCATCATCTTCAATTGTTAGACCTGGAGTGTTTGATTTGTTCTTATTATTTTTCCTCACAATTACAGCGTTACTGGTGGTATGGGCCCATTTGATCTCATTAGATTTGTCAGTGTTTGTTGTTGGCAGCTTTAGGGTGCAGGACGTTCCCTCTAGTAGTTCTGTTTTACATATCTCTGCAACTATAACAAATAAAATGATATTAGCATTTAATAAAACTCAACAGGATTCATGCACTCATATGTGTTTCTCAGAATGGGTTTCTTTTTTAAAGTCAAGGGACACTAACCTTAGACAAATCTCAGTTCAAAATCCTATTCTGCCATTATTGTCCATTTAAAAAAAAAAATGTTAGGGTTCATTTAACACACACTGACTCCTATAACAATAGGGCATGTTATCAAACTGAATGGGGTAAGTTGTCACAAATGTGGACCTGCTTTAGAGAGCATATTACAGTCTTTTCATTAGAATCTAAACAGTAAAACTATTATGAAACAGCAATTCAGGAAACGGCAAAACTCAAACCAAGCTGGCCAAAAGAAATTAAAATAAGTATAAAAATAAAACTAAACAATGTAAAATTACAAAATCTATGCCCTGATTTGACATTTATATGAAAAAAGGCCCTGTCCTTAGAATAGAGTACAATGATTCAGTTCAAATCTGCCTTTGTTATATAGTGACTCGTGTCTTCTGTTAGTCTTCTCTATTGCGTTCACCTATTTATTCAACAGATATTACAAAAATAATAAGATGATACTGGAATGTAATAAAAATTGTTCCATTTTAAGAAAGTTTTTGTACATGATGTTTGAAACCAACAAATCGGTGCCTAATAAAATGAGCGTTTGTTAAATAAGTCTTTTGACTCAAAACCTTTTAGCAACTGAAATCTTAGTTACTCTTTAATAATTTAGTTACTCTGTGCCAACCTCTCCATGAGACAAAAATAAAGGTTTCAACTAAAAAAATAAAAAAGTTTCAATGTGCAATAGACCATTTTTAGGTCTTCAAAGAACCTTTCAGTCAAAAGTTCTTAAAAGTACCTCTTTTTTCCTTAGTTTCACATTTTTTAAATGATCTAAAGAAGCATTTTATAACTATAAAGAACCTTTTTATTTTGAAGAACTCGTAACAGGCCTGCAGGTCTCTGCTAGAACTTTAATACTTATCTATATATTCCACTTTCTGTAAGTGTTTCTGTTAAATGTAGATGCAAACAAACTCTCATTGCAGCGGTTTGCATGTAACTAGATTTGCATTTAAAAATGGCCAAAAATGACTATATCAGTACAGTACAGTGTCCAAGGGCATGTGTTGCCTTTAGGAGATATTTCTACCTGATCTGATTCTTGAATGACAAGTGAATTTAGATGTTCCTATATAAAGTACTTTTTTCAAGTTAACTGAAAAAACATGATTTACAGTGATTATTCTCACATAATTTATAGTCATTGTTTTGATATTAAATAGCACAATATGCATGAGACCAAAGGATAATGTGGATTACTATCCTTAATATGTTAATCACATCGTAATGTTGGATCTCAACAACAAAATATAATAAGGTCAACAGTAACATCCCTAAAATTAAGGGAAAAAAGAGCCAATACACTTTAGTCTACTAACACATATATACAAAATGTAATCACAACTTACCAGTGAGCGCAGCAAAGCCGCAGAGGAATAAAAATAAGAGAATGTATTGGCAGCTCATTGCTCTTCTGAAAACAGCAAATGTTCCAGAACCTTTTCACAATCAACTGGAGGAAACAGAAAGAATTTCCTGTTCGCGATCAGAGTTGGCGGTTACGCAGACAGAGCAAAGAATTAAAGATGTCAGTTGTGCAGACGGAGGCATTTTGACACAGTGCAGCACAGGTGTGGAAGGATGCCATCTAATGTGCTGCACTGTCATGCAGGTGTTTTAACACATTTAGGATGGATCTGATATTTTGTGAACTTGGCCAGCTATTTTTATCTCAATCCTGCGGACTAGAAAGCTGGCAAGCACTGATTTAAAAATGATTTTACATGATTTAGGCAGATAGAAAAATCATACAGAAAGGCTTGCTCTGAGTGTGATGCATATGTAATCTTATACTGGATCAATCTAGGACAGTGTTTCTCAACTGGTGGCTCACGACCTAAAAAGAAGTTTCAGATCTGTTTGAATTGTGGGAAAAAACATCAATGGCCGCGTGTCAAACTCCACAGTATATTTTGGTGCAAAACCATCTGTCATTTTGAAAAAGTACAGTATTTAGCCCAATGTGTTTATTTCATATTCTGGTCTGATACATCACACTTTCTGTGTGAGTCTGTGTATTGCTATCGATTTGACATTTTCTGGACATTCTTTAAGGCAAAATAAATGAACAAAACAGTAAACAAATAGCCTTATAAGTATAATAAAAACCTTGCCGTTTATATACCAGTGACCTTGTGGTTTTTTAACATATAAACAACTGCATGACAATTTAATTTTCATACAATACTGCCATCTTCTGGACAAGTTCCCTTTTAAAATAACTTTATTCCATTGACATCAACAGTATGTAAAGAGCAGGACCAAAAATTCACCTTGGTTGTTATGGGTGAGTGGATATTGATTATTAAACTCATTAATATTAATATTAATAAACCATTGTATTTTTACTTTAATGGTTGTACGTAGCCTCACTTGCAAAAAAACAGAGAAATGCATGCACCATGTTAACATAGTAATCCAAGGTACTTCCAAAAATATCACAGTACTATCATGGTAAATGTCCAAAAACATGTCAAAGCAACTTTTTGTAAGTTGCGTTTGATTTCATTTTGTTTTCACCGTGAACTGAACTTTCATAATTTGTCATTGTTTATTACACAGAGCGGGTCCTCAAACCTGTGATAAAAACAAGGAAGATTAATGTTAACCCTGATAGTGTGCATTTAAGATGAGTACAGTAAAAAAAAAAAAAAAAAAAAAAAAACATCATTCTGTTAAATCCCCTATGCAGGGTATTGAGTGGAGCTTGTTTAGATCTGTCTGGTGCCTCCTGAACAAAGAGATTTGGCAAATGCATTATCTAACAATATAACAGTGGCTTAAACATAGTCAAAAACATATATTATGTATTAAATGTGTTTCAGGTTATTATCACAACCTGCCTCTTATTCAACATGTTGAATCTAATGCACATGAGACTACACTGTAAAATCCAATAGTTTACCTTACTTAGATTTAATTAGTTATCTTTACTTAGTTGTTATACTTACTAGGTTTTATTAAGTTACAGCTACTTTCAAGGCAAATAAAACAATTTACTTACTGTTTTGAGTGACACTTACTTAAAATATTCAAGTAGCCACAAAGGAACCAATGACATTAACAAAGCAGTGAGAGGCAGCACTGCACTAATATGTTGCTAATGTGCAACAAAACAGCAGAAGAAGAAGAAAAGAAAAAGAGTCTTAAAGGCAGGGTAAGCTATTTCTGGTAGCCAATGTTGACATTTGAAATCACCAAAACAAAAACGCCCCTACCCCAAAAGGGTCTCGCCTCTATTTTGATTGCTCCGCCCCACACATACGTACGCAACCCAGGCAACGATTAGTTCTGTGAAACAAAGCAAAACCGATGTTACACCGTGTCTACACCGGACGTGAGCGGTGCGGCGCGACAAAATACTATAGAACTCATTATAATCAGTGATGCTGTCTACATTGGATGTGGCGCGGTGCTGCGCAACACGACAAATCCCAGACAGAAAACTGCTGCACATTCTGCGTTCTATTCATGATGTATTGACACAAATTTCAAATGAATTTCAACGGTCGCTTTGTCGCGTCCAGTGTACTAACTCAGCTCTCAATTCCAGTCCTTGCGTACCCCCGCTCTGCACATTTTGTATGTTTCTCTTATTGCTTCAGACGTTTGTTATATTTGACTGCAAGTGCCCTGCGAAGTGGACATTACCGGATATTCCTCCATGATTCCAGTTTGAAGGCTCTCCAGCGCTGGAAAGCTGATCCGATATTTACGCAGGTCCTACTTCTTGCCTTAAGACTTCGTTTGTTCCGCAGATGTTTTCCTCTTTTGTTTTTTATCCGCCATCTCTATCTATCTTTCTGTCGCTCGGCTCGAACTGAACGCTTTCTCCTCCACATCATGAGTAGACACGCCCCTTACTGCTGATTGGCTACAAGTTTGTTTTGCTAGTCGGCCCGAATCAGTTTACAGTCCTCCATAAAATGTGCTGCACACATCTGAATATTTGGGTTGAAGTGTTCTGGAACAGTGTTGTAAATACAACTTAACCGCTGATTTCTAGTCGTGTCCATTTTTGGAAGGCCAAACAAAGTAGTTTCGCTTTCACAATGAATCAGCGTAACACACAGCGGCCTACGGTGAGCAGAGGCCGGGGGATAAAGTGAGGAACAGCCGGAGGGTTAGAGTGAGCAGAGGCACGGGCTTGAGAACGGCGCGGACGAAGGAAAACCTGCTAATGCATCATGAAGTCAGATTTAATTGATTTCAAAGGAAGACAAATAACGAATAAGTTGATTTTAGAAGATGACCTATCTTCTATTTAAAGTATTAGTGTATTTTTTGTATGTGTTTATTAATGAACTTCTTCAAATATAATTTTTCATAAATACCTTGAGATGATTTTAATTGGGTTTTTATAATCCTTATTCACCTTAAGTCACACACAGGCTTAAAACATTCAGCACGTAACTCACAACAATGGTAACAATGCAATTTAATTTATTTTCATTAATTGTAACAATAACAGTTTTATTTGCTCTTGGATCTTACAATGCATTGTGTTTCCCAAAAGCATTGTAAGCCTAGTTAAGTTAATTGTAGCTCCATTGGGTCTACGATGTACTTAAGCTTACGATGCTTTTGGGAAACACAGCCCTGTTTGAATAGGTGTGGCGGATTGTAGACTCGGAAGTAAACACCCACTGATATGATTGGCTAATAGTAGGGCTGGCGCAATAAATCGATGCATCGCGATTCCTGGATCGATTCTGAGATTTTCAGAATGCATCGTGATTCTCTCTCGAATCGATTCTGAGCTTAGTTTTTAACAGCAGATGGTGCTCTAGGTTAGTTTTTAACTTCACACTCAAGATGCTCACGAAGAAGGGCGCTTGTGCGTTTGGCGGAGTAATGTAAGTGGTTAAATTTACTTGCACATCGGCTTTTATGCTTTATGATGAGAGATTAACGTAAACACAGCCTAATGTGAACATCCTTGTAATTCGCTTCAACCTTTTCGAACTTTATGAATGATTATTTTAGGTTCAAGTGGTGTGTGTGTAAGGAACTGGAAGCAAGCATAATATGGCTATTTCTAAAGCACGCAGTGCCATCTGCTGTTAAAAACTAAACTCAGAATCGATTCAAGAGAGAATCGCGATGCCTTCGGAAAATCTGTCTAATGCATACACACCACAATATTCACTTCTTATTATTGAATTCTTGTAAATAAATATCACATTTGCAACTGGTCAGTGTTAATAAAATGCTGGGAAATCACTTCACGTAACCCTACAAGAGTTCTTACTGATTTTTAGGCTGTCTAAAAATAAATAAATAAATCACCCACTGACTTTCAAAGCTACGGAGCCCCGCACATGGCATGCAGGAAAAAAATAGTAGGCCCCTAGGCTAAATCGTGTGCACGATTTACTATTTCGTTTCCTTTGATTTATAAATTGTGCGCACGATTTAGAAAATCGAGGGAATGAAATAGTAATCGTGTACACGTTTTAGTACATCGAGGGAACGAATTAGTAAATCATGCGCATGATTTATTTTGTATTTTTTCTTGCATGTCATGTGTGGGGCTCCGTACAAAGCTGCTACATTGTAACGACTTTCTGCTTTGACGATCTTGATTGAAATGTAGTGGAGTGAAAAGTACCATTTTCAATTTTTTATGGAGTGAAGTTAAAGTCATAAGTTTCCCGAAAAACGAATACTCATGTAAAGTACTGTAAACTGTAAGCGCTGGTCCAACGACGGCAGCCAGTGGGACGGCTGAAGGCTTCCTGCATGTTCGGTCTTTTCAGTGCGCAAAGTTATTTAATTTAAGTTAAATTCTAATCTGACTCTGTTTTATTATGACCTCGATTCTAGGTTAGAATGACAATTATTATTGATTGATCATCCATAGGATAATTTATGTAGACGTGCTTATTCTATTTACTTTGAAGCTAAAAAATGCTGGGTTAAATACAACCCAGTGCTGGGTAAAATAGGGACAAACCCAGCAATTGGGCTGTTTTGACCCAGCGGTTGGGTTAAATGTTTAACCCAACCTTCTGGGTAGTAACCCAACCGCTGGGTCAAAAGAACCCAATTGCTGGGTTTGCACTGGGTTGTATTTAACCCAGCATTTTTTAGAGTGTACTCTTCAATATTATTGTACTCGTTCATTCGGGTTCTCATGTCGCTCAAAGATATCGCTTCGGCCGTTAGCGCACCTTACGGGCACATACTCAACAGTCTTGGTTATTAGAGGTAATTGACTAATACTTTAGATGGCCGCTCCTATGCTTGCTCATTCTAAAAGTACTTTTATTTAGTTCCCATAGATCTGTATGCACTTGAGTAAAGCAACATAGATATAAGCCGACCAACATTACTTTCCCTGATAGTAGCTTTGGTATGGTCATGCCATGGTTTCCCATGCACACTTAGCTAGAGTAATTTACAATAAACAGAGGTTAGGAAATTCCCTATAAGCCCTTACAGTCTAAGTGCACTTAAACTAATACCAACCCCTTATCCAAATACCCACACTTGCGGTCTTTGCACTTGACCACTTGACTACTTATATGACGTATTTCCTGTATTTGGCCCAAGTGTTCAAGTGAGCATGAAGACCACAAGTGTGTGTCGAACTTTTCATTACCTGATGGGACACACTTGTAGTGTTGTAAAAATGCAAGTGTTTACATAGCTTTATTTTAATTTTAATTTTAACAAAAACTCGCTTTAAATATATAAAATATAAAAACTCTTTAAATATAAAAGACGTACTTACAGTCTTTGAGTCAGAACAGCCGGCATTGTAGTCTACTCTTCCAGGAAACAGTCCTCCATAAAATGTGCTGCACACATCTGAATATTTGGGTTGAAGTGTTCTGGAACAGTATTGTAAATACAACTTAACCGCTGATTTCTAGTCGTGTCCATTTTTGGAAGGCCAAACAAAGTAGTTTCGCTTTCACAACGAAACAGCGGCACATACCGCGGCCTACAGTGAGCAGAGGCCGGGGGCTAGCGTGAGGAACAGCCGGAGGGTTAGAGTGAGCAGAGGCACGGGCTTGAGAACGGCGCGGACGAAGGAAAACCTGCTAATGCATCATGAAGTCAGATTTAATTGATTTCAAAGGAAGACAAATAACGAATAAGTTGATTTTAGAAGATGACCTATCTTCTATTTAAAGTATTAGTGTATTTTTTGTATGTGTTTATTAATGAACTTCTTCAAATATAATTTTTCATAAATACCTTGAGATGATTTTAATTGGGTTTTTATAATCCTTATTCACCTTAAGTCACACACAGGCTTAAAACATTCAGCACGTAACTCACAACAATGGTAACAATGCAATTTAATTTATTTTCATTAATTGTAACAATAACAGTTTTATTTGCTCTTGGATCTTACAATGCATTGTGTTTCCCAAAAGCATTGTAAGCCTAGTTAAGTTAATTGTAGCTCCATTGGGTCTACGATGTACTTAAGCTTACGATGCTTTTGGGAAACACAGCCCTGTTTGAATAGGTGTGGCGGATTGTAGACTCGGAAGTAAACACCCACTGATATGATTGGCTAATAGTAGGGCTGGCGCAATAAATCGATGCATCGCGATTCCTGGATCGATTCTGAGATTTTCAGAATGCATCGTGATTCTCTCTCGAATCGATTCTGAGCTTAGTTTTTAACAACAGATGGCGCTCTAGGCTAGTTTTTAACAGCACACTCACATGCTCACGAAGTA
>NW_015548339.1:22423-25269 GCF_001515605.1 Sinocyclocheilus anshuiensis
GGCTATTTCTAAAGCACGCAGTGCCATCTGCTGTTAAAAACTAAACTCAGAATCGATTCAAGAGAGAATCGCGATGCCTTCGGAAAATCTAAGAATCGATGCAGAATCATTTCTCGATTCGCGATGCATCGATTTATTGTCCCAGCCCTAGCTAATAGTTGTGTATGTTTTACAGCCTACTCTCAGATGAATGCTGCTGTGATTTAGGTTAAAAACCACATAAATACTCAGTACATATCAAACGTTCTGTAATAACAGACAAAGAAATAGTGGTCACCTAATAAAAGCAGTTACTCAAGTTACTCACTTGCGACATTACTTTCGGATCCAATACTGTCGGCACAGCATTGCCTTTTAGTTTCAATCTTTTCAATCTTTCAGTGTCAAATTGTGCCTTGTTTGTAAATGAATCCGGTGTAAAATGAAGTGAACAAAGGACCAAGTTCTTACTAACACTGTCTGACACTTCATTAATAATAAAGTTCATCAAATAAAGTTTATCGTTTGGTTTCTGCGTAGACCTGCGTTTGCTGTTATCGACATTTACTTACTGCATGCACGAATGGGATCTTCTGTGGAGGCTGGGTTTAGCCTAGAATGAGGTCTCTGCAGATCGAACCAAAAACACGCTTACCAGTTTCAGTGCGTTTTCAAACCAGGATAGGTGTTTTTTTTAATTTGCTATTTAGCTAACCAGTTAATTATACAACTTCAACCCATGGTGTGAGAACGTCTGAACACAGAAGATAGAAAGAAGTCTCGTAACATGAAGCCTTATCTATAAATAAGATGCATTTCTAGATACTGATTTTAAATTAATCAGTAATAATTTAAACTAATTTTTGGAATCCTGATAACTAATAACATTACCTGAGAAGTTAAATATGCCATAAAACCATGCTCATTCAGGATTTATTGCATGGGTGGAGAAAAAACATAATGTAAGTATTTTAAATGCATATGCACGTTCGGTAAAACGCTCAAATTTGCCCTCATTAATGCTGTTAAACTGAATGTACGAAGCAAAATATTTGCTGAAATATTCACAATTTAGCAACTGCCAATCAACTGTGTGCTCATTAGCAGGCCTATGTCTGTGCACATTTGATTTTAGAATGGAAGAAAAATATAGCATTTATTTACATGCAGAGTGTTATTAAATACATAGATATAAGCCGACCAACATTACTTTCCCTGATAGTAGCTTTGGTATGGTCATGCCATGGTTTCCCATGCACACTTAGCTAGAGTAATTTACAATAAACAGAGGTTAGGAAATTCCCTATAAGCCCTTACAGTCTAAGTACACTTAAACTAATACCAAGTGTTAGTGCATCTCTAAATATACATGCCCTATGCGTGCCCTATGCTCCATCTCAACTGAATTTTAGTCTTAATTTTAACCTGACGAAGGAAATGCAGGAAAAAAAAGGATACAACGTAATCTACTAGGGTCAATAATTACAGAGTAAATGAGAATAAAACCAAATATAACAATTTACTATCAGTCAGGTAAATATGTATTATGCCAATTACATAGCCAATTCATAATTTTTGGAATCCTGATAACTAATAACATTACCTGAGAAGTTAAATATGCCATAAAACCATGCTCATTCAGGATTTATTGCATGGGTGGAGAAAAAACATAATGTAAGTATTTTAAATGCATATGCACGTTCGGTAAAACGCTCAAATTTGCCCTCATTAATGCTGTTAAACTGAATGTACGAAGCAAAATATTTGCTGAAATATTCACAATTTAGCAACTGCCAATCAACTGTGTGCTCATTAGCAGGCCTATGTCTGGGCACATTTGATTTTAGAATGGAAGAAAAATATATCATTTCTCATTCAACATTGTTACAAGGTTCAAGGTTACTCAATAATACATGTAATGGTCTGTGCAGTGCTACTTCAAGTCAAACACCTATTGTGTTTTGTGTTTTGTAGAGATGCACAACAGTTCTTCTGTGGCTTTATAGGTAATATTTCCATTTACACAGTTTTGCAAGATCAGACGATATTGTGTCTAATGCATACACACCACAATATTCACTTCTTATTATTGAATTCTTGTAAATAAATATCACATTTGCAACTGGTCAGTGTTAATAAAATGCTGGGAAATCACTTCACGTAACCCTACAAGAGTTCTTACTGATTTTTAGGCTGTCTAAAAATAAATAAATAAATCACCCACTGACTTTCAAAGCTACGGAGCCCCGCACATGGCATGCAGGAAAAAAATAGTAGGCCCCTAGGCTAAATCGTGTGCACGATTTACTATTTCGTTTCCTTTGATTTATAAATTGTGCGCACGATTTAGAAAATCGAGGGAATGAAATAGTAATCGTGTACACGTTTTAGTACATCGAGGGAACGAATTAGTAAATCATGCGCATGATTTATTTTGTATTTTTTCTTGCATGTCATGTGCGGGGCTCCGTACAAAGCTGCTACATTGTAACGACTTTCTGCTTTGACGATCTTGATTGAAATGTAGTGGAGTGAAAAGTACAATTTTTTATTTCAAATGGAGTGAAGTTAAAGTCATAAGTTTCCCGAAAAACGAATACTCATGTAAAGTACTGTAAGGTCCGCCCGCTGGTCCAACGACGGCAGCCAGTGGGACGGCTGAAGGCTTCCTGCATGTTCGGTCTTTTCAGTGCGCAAAGTTATTTAATTTAAGTTAAATTCTAATCTGACTCTGTTTTATTATGACCTCGATTCTAGGTTAGAATGACAATTATTATTGATTGATCATCCATAGGATAATTTATGTAGACGTGCTTATTCTATTTACTTTGAAGCTAAAAAATGCTGGGTTAAATACAACCCAGTGC
>NW_015548339.1:25720-29557 GCF_001515605.1 Sinocyclocheilus anshuiensis
TTGCATGTGTGGAGAAAAAACATAATGTAAGTATTTGAAATGCATATGCACGTTCGGTAAAACGCTCAAATTTGCCCGCATTAATGCGGTTAAACTGAATGTACGAAGCAAAATATTTGCTGAAATATTCACAATTTAGCAACTGCCAATCAACTGTGTGCTCATTAGCAGGCCTATGTCTGTGCACATTTGATTTTAGAATGGAAGAAAAAGATAGCATTTATTTACATGCAGAGTGTTATTAAATGTTAGCGTTATCTATAGCTATCATTCACTATTCTGTCACTTGATTAGTTATTTTTGTCATTATATATCAAATCAATACAAAACATCAAATTCTCAAAGATAATTCTAAAAGTAAAAGATGCATACCTGTGGACACTCTACACTACGGGCTTCTGACTACAGTTTTCACTTAAATACCTCAGACGAAGACAAACATCCTCCAAAATGGATGCAGGAACTAACAATTATTATTTGCATTGATCAAGTCCTAGATGTGATCGTTTATACCTTTTTGGGGACAGATGGTAATTTGCATGTAAGACACTGGGAAATTTGGCAGTGAGCAAAATATCTCTAAACTCTTAGGATCTGTAATACCTTTTAGTTTACTTTTTGTAAGAATGAGACCTTTGTACCAGACGTACAGAGACAATTCAAATAATACCAGACATGACTGTGAAGATGACTTGCATTCATGTAGAACATTATATTATACTATTGACCATTCTGAGTGAGCTGAGTGAAGGGAAGGATGGGTGAGGATGGTAACTCATAGATCGATTACAAAACTATACAGGTATTCAAGGGCAGGCTTTAAGATGGTTTAGATCCTACCTGTCCGATCACAAAAACCCAGTGGAAAAGATTATTTTGAATTCTTTAGGTTTGTTTTCTGTTTCATGTCTTATAAAAGTCCTATTTAGCAAATGTTTTTTTTTTAATCTAACACTGATTCGTGTTAAATAATAACTAAAACATTGTACTGTATTTTCAGAAGTTTATTTTTACATAAACGTTAGGTCAGGAAATATATGTTGCAATTTTACACACTTTATTTTTAGTTTTTTATTTAATGTTTTACTTTTTTTTAGGGACAGATACAGTAAACATAGATGAAACTGAAATAACTGTCATCCATGCATGTATCATAGTGCTTGTAGATTAAGCTAATTTGCAACACTTGTCCCTAGAGGGCTTTTTTAGCCATAATCTTTTCTTTTTTTTTTTGCTACCCTCTTATGTGTTTCAGAGTAGTTTTTCTGTTTAAATTCTGATGAAACGCCTGTGTGTGTTAAATGAAACGTATCGTTTTATGGTTGTACCGACAACGCTGAGGCTGCATTAGAACCCATAAGCGGATTCCAAAAGGCAAAGGTGAACAGGCAGGCAAAATGTTCAAACACAGTCATCAGTCCAATCAGGCTACCAAAACAAAGGGATCATCCAGACAATCATGAATCGAGTAATCAGGCAGAATCATACACACGACAATCAGGCAAAACAAGGAAACCGATCAGCAAGGCAGAAGAACTGGCAAAAGTGGCAATACTTCGCAATGACTGAAAACGTCGCAATGTGCATATTATCCATCCTAAATTCTATGTGATATTAGTAATTTTCAATACTATTTAGGGCAGATAGGGTGGCTAGTATGCACATTGGGACGCAGGGATTGTCAAGCTTTATAGCAGCCAAACAAGAAATGATCGTAGAGGGAGCAGTAAACAGTCAGTACTCAGATGAGGGCTCCCTCTGCTGGTGTGGTGTTACAGAGGTCAGCAATGGCAGAATACAATAGTTTTGTCTAAGGTTAGTGACTAAACAGAAATTGACTTTTAAAAAGAAACCCACCCTGAGAAATATTCATTCTCTATAATGTTTATTCCTCATAGTAAACCACATATGAGTGCATGTATCCTGTTGAGATTTATTAAATGCTACAGTAATATCATCTTATTACAGTCTTAAAGACATGCAAAAAAGAGCAACTAGAGGGAACGTCCTGCACCGTCCAGCTGCAGAAACAAAGAAACACCTAGTGAGATAAGATGGATCGATCTCTCTAGTGGTGACTTCATTCACAGGAGCAATGGGACGATCAGGACAAGCACAACAGGTCTAACGATGGAAGATGATGGAAGTGTTAGTCTGAAGAACACCGGCAAATATAGATACACTGTTTTTAATGCTGACGGTACACAAATTAATGCTGGAGAAAAGGAAATTAACGTTTATGGTAAGATCACAAATATTTGTACCACCATAATTACACAATAAGAGTCTCTACAGTAGTTACAGTAGTAGGAAATAACTACCATGTTTCTGTCACAGCAAAAAAACGAAAAAACAAATGCCAAATTCCCTTAATCATCAGAAAAGTCTAAAAAAAAATTAATAAAATAAAGCGTCCATCACCACACATTGTTTGGGAGGCTTTCATGAAAAAATAAAGAAAAGAAAATGCTCTCTTCTGAAGGACTTAAGGATCCTCAAATGCAAACTGTGTGTGTTTTGCTTCAAGAGAAAAAACATACGTTTCTGTTGTGTTTTACTTTCTTTCATTCGTTCATTCATTCATTTATAATAATTTTTAATTTAATAATTTTATTATTACATTTAATCATTTACAATAATCATTATAGCCATTTATATACTCATTTCATTGATTCATTACTCGACTGGTCATTTATATCATATTCTTGATTTTTTTATATTATTTTTCCATTGTCGTCTAGTCTTATGGCTGTGTGGTTTCAAGGGCTGTTTGTTTTCATGAATAAGAAATAAGAGGGAATGTTTATGGAGATTTAAGGTTTATGGGATGTTGTTGTGAAGAGGTTTGGTGTAACATTACTGGTTGGATTTGTGCTGGTCAGACGAAGTCATACACAACTAAGAATATTCAATAAACTCTGCTACTTTTTATCATCATTTTGTCTCCTGCTTCTGCTCTTCTCTGGCTTCTTACAAGTCCTGACCTCCTGCACCGTCCAGATGCAGAAACAAAGAAACACCTAGTGAGATAAGATGGATCGATCTCTGGACAGATCTGACTGTCTCCTGGCATGTAGATGGCAAAATCACCCAGAATGAAAAAAACCCAGTACTGCTCTTGACATCTGCTCAAGTACAGCAGAATAAACCGTACACATGCACTGCAAGCAATCCTGTCAGCAGTAGGGAAAGTGACGGCATGACATTAACACGTAAGTCCTTCTTATTTCATGTGCTTCTCTTTCTTCAATATATTGGCTTTATGTTATAATTATTTATTCAATATTTAATCTTTATCTTTTTAAAAATGCTCTTCAACAATCTAAACCGTGATCTTTTGGGCTTTTGAATAGATTTGACCTTAAATACTGATGTTAAAAAAACCTAACATGTTCAGTTCTGGCAGAATTACTGATTTATCAAATGACTGTGTGACTTTTAATGATTTCACTTTTGTTTTGTGAAATATGCACTGGTTGTTGGTCTGACTGTTTCCTGTTTTTGCTGCATGAAACAATGACAATAAAACAACAGTATTTTCCAACAACACATTGACTGTGCAGAACAGTATTAAACTGTGTTCACTGATTATAAACCTAACAGACCACTCAGATCATTAGGATCGAGTCAGTTAGAAATACCAAGGGTTCACACAAAACAAGGGGAGTCTGCTTTTAGTTATTAGTTGGAATCAGCTTCCAGAAGAGATCAGATGTGCTAAAATATTAGCCACATTTAAATCCAAACTCAAAACTCATCTGTTTAGCTGTGCATTTACTGAAGAGCACTGTGCAATGTCCGAACTGATTGCACTATATTTTATGTATAATCGTTTTC
>NW_015548339.1:31159-37423 GCF_001515605.1 Sinocyclocheilus anshuiensis
GAAGAGATCAGATGTGCTAAAACATTAGCCACATTTAAATGCAGACTCAAAACTCATCTGTTTAGATGTGCATTTACTGAATGAGCACTGTGCCATGTCCGAACTGATTGCACTGTATTTTATGTATAATCGTTTTCTATTCATAACTGTTTTAAATTCACTTTAAAGCTCTTAAATCAATTTTTAAATCGTTTTCAAAGTTTTAAATTCCTTGTTTTATTGTTGTTATAATTTTTTTTTTTTTTCTTTTATGTAAAGCACTTTGAATTACCATTGTGTATGAAATGTGCTATATAAATAAACTTGCCTTGCCTTGTGTGCTAACTAATATCTAAGATATCTCAGGACATGGAAACATATTTTACACTGGCAGTCAAAAAGTTTGTCAACTAACTAATTGTTAAAAAAATGAACTTTGTTGAGATATCTCAGTTGTCACTTAATACAACTGCACATTTTAATTTGAATAAACTCACAATTTTAAGTCTAATTAAATGAAATTATTTATACATTTGAAATGAAGAGCAAATTCAATTAACTGTGTCCAAAGGTCTGACTTATATTGTGTATTTTAAGGACCGTCTTATGAAATAACTGTGGCCCGTGTAATGTTTTATGCATGATGTCAGTTCAAATTGCAATAACAATATATATATATATATAAAACATTTTTTTAGCCAAATCGTCCAGGCCTAAGAATTTTAAGAGGAAAACAAAATGAAACACTTAAATACAAATACAAAATATAACACACAAAAATACTGCCATGTGACCATTAACCAACATCAATGAACCATGAACATGGGAATTTATTGTTAAATTATTGAAATATTAACTAAAAGGGTAAATATTTTACTGTTTTAACATCTAAAAATTGCATTTTATGAACATCTTGTATTGATATCTTTCAGATGAGACAGAGATCATAGAGTTCTGAGGAATCTTCAAGCTCCAAATCCTACTAAAACAGATCCAAACGCAGTGAAAACAGCTCATTACAGATGACAACCTGAGTGTTCATACTTCTCTAAACACACAGACATCAGCTTATGAATTTGAATTTTGGAATTCAATAAAGGCCATAAGATGCATTCACAATTTACATTTGACAGATAATTCAATGTTACTGTTTAGTTTTTCATCCCTTTACCTTGGTATCTAAATTAAACAGAAATAAATTACACAGTTGTGGTCAGAATTATTGGCACCCTTGGTAAATCTGATCAAAAATCTGTATTGTTTATCCTTTTGTGCTTGCATTAAAAAAAACACAAACAATCTAACCTTTTAGTGAGTAAAACAAATGACAGTGGGGGAAAATCACTTTATGATTTTTTTGTTCTAATACACTTTAACCCACAATTACTGGTACCCCTAGAAATGATTGTGAGTAAAATATCTCTGTATCATATTCCGATTCATATTTACAATTTTAGCACACCAGGGTGACTACGCTTCCTGTTCCATAGGATTATAAATATGCGAAACAACAAATGCCAAATTCCCTTAATCATCAGATCATCATCATTTTTCACTGAATCATTTTATTATTACATTTAATCATTTACAATAATCATTATAGCCATTTATATACTCATTTCATTGATTCATTACTCGACAGGTTTTGGGCATTAGACAATTTTGTTGTTCTGTTACCAGACAAAATGGAGGCTATTTTATTTTTATGCATGATTTAACATTCAAAAACATACTCCAGCATATTCATTTGTCAGACACTACTGGAACTTCAAATGGGACTGGGTTTTATTGTCACCTTTGTTTATATAGCGCTTTTAACAATACAGATTGTGTCAAAGCAGCTTTAGACGTTGGTTTTCAAAAACCACAATGGACCAACACCAGCAGATGATATTGCACCCCAAATCATCACAGACTTTGGAAGCTTAACACTGGACTTCAAGCAACTTTGGCTATGAGCTTCTCCACCCTTCCTCCAGACTCTGGGACCTTGGTTTCCAAATGAAATACAAAACTTGCTCTCATCTGAAAAGAGGTAAAAGAGGTACCTTAGCCCAGGTAAGACGCCTCTGACGTTGTCTGTGGTTCAGGAGTGGCTTAACAAGAGGAATACGACAACTGTAGCCAAATTCCTTGACACGTCTGTGTGGTGGCTCTTGATGCCTTGACCCCAGCCTCAGTCCATTCCTTGTTAAGTTCACTCAAATTCTTGAATCGATTTTGCTTGACAATCCTCATAAGGCTGCGGTTCTCTCGGTTGGTTGTGCATCTTTTTCTTCCACACTTTTTCCTTCCACTCAACTTTCTGTTAACATGCTTGGATACAGCACTCTGTGAACAGCCAGCTTCTTTGGCAATGAATGTTTGTGGCTTACCCTCCTTGTGAAGGGTGTCAATGATTGTCTTCTGGACAACTGTCAGATCCGCAGTCTTCCCCATGATTGTGTAGCCTAGTGAACCAAACTGAGAGACCATTTTGAAGGCTCAGGAAACCTTTGCAGGTGTTTTGAGTTGATTAGCTGATTGGCATATCACCATATTCTAATTTGTTGAGATAGTGAATTGGTGGGTTTTTGTTAAATGTGAGCCAAAATCATCACAATTAAAAGAACCAAAGACTTAAACTACTTCAGTCTGTGTGCACTGAATTTATTTAATACACGAGTTTCACAATTTGAGTTGAATTACTGAAATAAATGGCCTTTTCCACGACATTCTAATTTATTGAGATGCACCTGTAATTACATCTGTGTCTTTTAAGACGGGGAAGTACAAGGCATGATGGGAAGTTCGTTCATGTTGTTGGTGAATTCATGCCAGAGAAGTAAAGACGCTGTTGGTAAAATGTTAAAGGTGCAAGGTGATTGTCTTCAGAAACATTTTTTGTTATGCTGGCTGAAAGTGTGCAGACAGAGCGAGAATGGCAGACAAACATCAACAACCCGATCTTCCTTCCTGGTATTGTAGTACTTTTAAAGTTTTCTCGCTGGTGAATGACACATGATGTAGCCCAGCGGTTCCCAATTCCAGACCCCGCGCACATATTTTGCAAGTCTCGCTTAGTTAACACACCCGATTCAGATAACCAACTCGTTAGAAGTGAGCTATGAACTGTGTTCCAATCGATATAATCCCTACACCATGTTCACTGCTCCCTACTCCCCTGAGCAGGGGTTTACTTCACTTCGGAACACGGGCTGGAATTGGGAACCGCTGATGTAGCCTATTGTAGTAATGTTGTCTCTGGTATTCTGGTCTGTGAGCGTATATGCGTTCAGGGGGCATGGCTTTATACAGCGATTGCAGGGAGGGTTTTTACATTTTTAATCACAGTGAAACAATACTTTTTTTTATCATTTTTATAATTTTTGTGAGTGTTAAAAGACAAATGAGCAGTAGGATAAGTTCACCTAACTGAATTCTGTCATTATATACCTCATGTATTTCCACGGCTTCCCTCAGGAACTGCTGAGTAGCTGGTTTAGATTTATGAGTAGCCTAAAATAAGGTCAGTGGTTAACATTACTTCGGACTTTCATCAGAATGTTAAAGCCGCTAAATTGAATTTTAAATTATTTTCTAACAAGTCTCAAAATGAAGACTTTTTCATTACAAACATTAAACGTACAGTGACTTCTATAAACACCTTAAAGAAACCGAGTTGCCTAAACGTCAGTTACGTGAGGTAAACTTCAAGTTCACAACATTGGCTCTCACTTCCATATTTCTTTAGCAAAAGTTACTAAAACATGACTTCATTTGAGTAACACACTGAAAAAGACCATTCAAGACAACACTGTACAAACAAACAAAAAAACACATTAGGCTTTTTTTTTATAGTTCGCCCAATCATTTACTCATGCTGGTGTTGTTTCAAACCTGTATGACTAGAAGAATGATGGGGTCCAAATAACAATAGACCACATTGACTAATTTCTCAAAATATATGGGTGTTTCATGGGAGAAACATCAGAAATATGTGAGGGTGAGTAAATAACAATTGTCATTTTTGGATGAATTGTAATAAAAATAAAATAAAATGTTATTAACAGACACACACAACAATAAAACATGCAACAATTAATTGCTTTTGCCACCATTTCTTAAATGGCAACTTTATTCAAACCCAATACAAGTTTTGGTAGTTGATATTTTTCAGACATTGCAATAATTGAATATTACATAATATGGTAACAAAAAACACATCTTAAAATAATGGCAAAAGCATTTACTTCTTTCTAAATACATTGAAAGAATATAGTAAAATCAATTAAACTAAACTAAATCAAATCTAACTACATAGTCACTGCAGAATACAATATCTGTTACAAGCATCTTTATGATCCAAAGAGAGCAGAGGCAGTTTTCAGGAGTTCATGCATATGTACATATTGATAATCACAATTAGAGCAGAGCACAACTGTGACCAGAGAACTTCCTTGATTCTATTTTAATGCCTATAACAGTTGCTGGGTTAGTGTTTCTCTGCCTTCTCTGCCTTTAAGAAAGAAACACATAGCAACACATTTAACACCAGTCAGGGATAAAAGAAAGCAGAATATGCAGAATATTTCATGACATAAATGACCTTAGATATAAAATATTGATAGAAAAAAAGTTTGCATAAAGCAGTGATAATATAATACAAGAATATACTAAACTAAATAGAATAAAACTATGACAACATTAGTCAACTATGAGTGAATCAAAACCACACCCTTAACACCAAGACGCAAGTCCAAGGAATGCGGGAGTTTCTCATTTGGCTCAAAGAAGCGGAGGCCTTGAAATGGGAAATTTGTTATCGTTTCAGAGACATGGCTTAGAATGCACTTAAAATTCCAGAATGAAATACACACAAAATACTATAGATATTGAAACATGGAAATATAAAAGCAAAAAAAAATGTAATTGAATTTGTTTTACATTTGGATAAAAAAAAACCCCGGAATATTTCTGAATCAACACAGTTATTGCACATTTGCACAAACTACAACAAATGACCTAAAATGACATTTTTATGTTTTTCTTTGAATTATAATTCATAAGCATAAAAGCTTAAAAATGTGCTCAAATTCTTGCAACAAACTTGATGTATTTAGAATACATCTGAATAGCATTCGGACCAACACGGCTAGCACAGACATTTTGTCAAAGTAGCACAAAATGAATTGATATTGTCTGGAAGTGCAAGAATGTGTTCAAAACTATAAAGCAATCAGCAAGGTATTGCACTGTATACCATTATTTTTCAGATTTCACTTTGCTGAAAATAAAAATTACACAATCAGCTCATCATTCAGTAGTTAACGGTCTAGAGAATACCTATTCTGACTAGTATTTTTTTTATTTGATTGTTTTTTTATTCTCAGTAAAAGAGCTTTTCCACAGCCAATTTATGTCATCTAAATGTCATTATGGCACTGTCTATTTACACTGAGTGCAAACACAAAAACTATTTTTACCAACTCAACCCACCAATGCCTAATTTAACTTTATAACAAACAGCATATTAATACTAATCACACTTTGTGTGATTATCATTATTGCCTGCACTAAGTGCTATTTGTTGCTATTTCTACTAGGTACAAACAGTATATACACCTTTTTGCACCCAGTGTAAGTAAAATCTACCCTTTATTATACAGATACACCACCTACACTGTGCACGTCACATCAAAAGCCACACAAAAAACATTAAAATTAATGATACTGTCCACACTGGATGCTTCGTGTCATCATCAGAAACACTATTTCTGACAAAAATGGATTTGCACCCAAATCTTTTTTTGACAGTCTCAAGTCATTGCTGTGTCTTGCATCAACAGTTATGAGAATCGATATAATTTACAACCATATCTCACGTCACCCATACTGATTTTTCTGGCAGACAACATCAGATTTTTTCACACAACCACATTCGATTAGTAGTATGGCTGTGACTGCTGCATCGAGATGAACACGCCTGAAGTGACCACCGTCTATGCACATATTTAGTTTGTTTCTCTTTCTGGTGGACACCAGTGTCATCGCAGGTCCAAGAAGGAAGATGGTACGTATCAGTAAGCTTTCGTCATACCACCAGCATGCTTCTGAATGGCACTTCTAAGTCAAGATGCCAAACCAAGTCTATATCATCACTAAAGCAACCAATGCAGATAACACAGATTGCCAAAAACATCGCAAACAAGACACAGATTCAGCTGATTATATGCAAACAGTGTGGATAATTTGATGAAAAGCAGTGTGAATACATTAAACTGAGGGATGATTTGTGAACGCAGG
>NW_015548339.1:40356-42631 GCF_001515605.1 Sinocyclocheilus anshuiensis
TTTGTTGAGATAGTGAATTGGTGGGTTTTTGTTAAATGTGAGCCAAAATCATCACAATTAAAAGAACCAAAGACTTAAACTACTTCAGTCTGTGTGCATTGAATTTATTTAATACACGAGTTTCACAATTTGAGTTGAATTACTGAAATAAATGGCCTTTTCCACGACATTCTAATTTATTGAGATGCACCTGTAATTACATCTGTGTCTTTTAAGACGGGGAAGTACAAGGCATGATGGGAAGTTCGTTCATGTTGTTGGTGAATTCATGCCAGAGAAGTAAAGACGCTGTTGGTAAAATGTTAAAGGTGCAAGGTGATTGTCTTCAGAAACATTTTTTGTTATGCTGGCTGAAAGTGTGCAGACAGAGCGAGAATGGCAGACAAACATCAACAACCCGATCTTCCTTCCTGGTATTGTAGTACTTTTAAAGTTTTCTCGCTGGTGAATGACACATGATGTAGCCCAGCGGTTCCCAATTCCAGACCCCGTGCACATATTTTGCAAGTCTCGCTTAGTTAACACACCTGATTCAGATAACCAACTCGTTAGAAGTGAGCTATGAACTGTGTTCCAATCGATATAATCCCTACACCATGTTCACTGCTCCCTACTCCCCTGAGCAGGGGTTTACTTCACTTCGGAACACGGGCTGGAATTGGGAACCGCTGATGTAGCCTATTGTAGTAATGTTGTCTCTGGTATTCTGGTCTGTGAGCGTATATGCGTTCAGGGGGCATGGCTTTATACAGCGATTGCAGGGAGGGTTTTTACATTTTTAATCACAGTGAAACAATACTTTTTTTTATCATTTTTATAATTTTTGTGAGTGTTAAAAGACAAATGAGCAGTAGGATAAGTTCACCTAACTGAATTCTGTCATTATATACCTCATGTATTTCCACGGCTTCCCTCAGGAACTGCTGAGTAGCTGGTTTAGATTTATGAGTAGCCTAAAATAAGGTCAGTGGTTAACATTACTTCGGACTTTCATCAGAATGTTAAAGCCGCTAAATTGAATTTTAAATTATTTTCTAACAAGTCTCAAAATTAAGACTTTTTCATTACAAACATTAAACGTACAGTGACTTCTATAAACACCTTAAAGAAACCGAGTTGCCTAAACGTCAGTTACGTGAGGTAAACTTCAAGTTCACAACATTGGCTCTCACTTCCATATTTCTTTAGCAAAAGTTACTAAAACATGACTTCATTTGAGTAACACACTGAAAAAGACCATTCAAGACAACACTGTACAAACAAACAAAAAAACACATTAGGCTTTTTTTTTATAGTTCGCCCAATCATTTACTCATGCTGGTGTTGTTTCAAACCTGTATGACTAGAAGAATGATGGGGTCCAAATAACAATAGACCACATTGACTAATTTCTCAAAATATATGGGTGTTTCATGGGAGAAACATCAGAAATATGTGAGGGTGAGTAAATAATTGTCATTTTTGGATGAATTGTAATAAAAATAAAATAAAATGTTATTAACAGACACACACAACAATAAAACATGCAACAATTAATTGCTTTTGCCACCATTTCTTAAATGGCAACTTTATTCAAACCCAATACAAGTTTTGGTAGTTGATATTTTTCAGACATTGCAATAATTGAATATTACATAATATGGTAACAAAAAACACATCTTAAAATAATGGCAAAAGCATTTACTTCTTTCTAAATACATTGAAAGAATATAGTAAAATCAATTAAACTAAACTAAATCAAATCTAACTACATAGTCACTGCAGAATACAATATCTGTTACAAGCATCTTTATGATCCAAAGAGAGCAGAGGCAGTTTTCAGGAGTTCATGCATATGTACATATTGATAATCACAATTAGAGCAGAGCACAACTGTGACCAGAGAACTTCCTTGATTCTATTTTAATGCCTATAACAGTTGCTGGGTTAGTGTTTCTCTGCCTTTCCTTTTTTTAAGAAAGAAACACATAGCAACACATTTAACACCAGTCAGGGATAAAAGAAAGCAGAATATTTTACACTTTACATGACATAAATGACCTTAGATATAAAATATTGATAGAAAAAAAGTTTGCATAAAGCAGTGATAATATAATACAAGAATATACTAAACTAAATAGAATAAAACTATGACAACATTAGTCAACTATGAGTGAATCAAAACCACACCCTTAACACCAAGACGCAAGTCCAAGGAATGCGGGAGTTTCTCATTTGGCTCAAAGAAGCAGAGGCCTTGAAATGGGAAATTTGTTATCGTTTCAGAGACATGGCT
>NW_015548340.1:0-147 GCF_001515605.1 Sinocyclocheilus anshuiensis
TCAAAGTTAAGGCATGACCATTGGTCAGCAAAATGCTCACTGGGCAGCGGGGTCAGAAAAAACAGGTGAAGAAGAAAAGACAAACGTTAACTGCAAAAGAATTAAGAATTAATGTGAAGAATTAGGTGTGAAACCATCAGGAAGCAT
>NW_015548340.1:422-580 GCF_001515605.1 Sinocyclocheilus anshuiensis
TGTACCACTGTTTGAAGAATTGATCTTCCAGAATCTGGCAGTAAGTTTTAGGAGCTCATTTTTGTCAGTCTCTGGAAGACAGACTTTTCAGGATAGGAGATGGACTAAAAATTAGCTCCCAAAACTTACTGCAACATGGAGCTAAGGAGAAAATGTAG
>NW_015548341.1:0-508 GCF_001515605.1 Sinocyclocheilus anshuiensis
TCAATTTGTTTGGGTAGATTTCATCCTATATTCTTTAGTAAAGAGCACCTGAATATAACAGCTACGATATACTAAATGAAATTAGGTAAAGTCTACCTAATATTTCTCAATACATTACACAGCAAATTACTTGTAAAAATTAAGTAATAATAACTTTATTATTAGCAGAAGACAGTTAATCTACTTAATTATTATTAATAATAATAATAAGTCAATAGAAATAATTAAACATTACTTATTCAGAGATGGTTAAGTTTATCTCAAAATTTCCAGACACAGGACACAGTAATTCATTCAATAAATTACTCTTTATTGACTAAATATATGGATAAAACATTGCATTCTTTTTAAAACAATACTTAAAGGGATAGTTCACCCAAAAATGAAAATGATGTAATCATTTACTCACCCTTCTGAATTCTTCTATTCTGATGAACAATGAACACATTATTTTAAAGAATGCTAGCAATCAAAAAGTTGACGGTAGCCATTGACGTCCATTATATAG
>NW_015548342.1:0-479 GCF_001515605.1 Sinocyclocheilus anshuiensis
TCACACGCGCTTTGTGAAGTACAGACTGAACGGATTGTCAACACATCCCACCGCAGTATGGCCAGATGAGACGCAAACTACGGTTTCTCGACTTGATAACCAGTCTCGCTAGTAAAGTTTTGATGGATAAAGACCGCAACCAAGGTAAAGACGATTGCGGTGGCGTACAGGAGTCTTACAGTTAGCACGCGTGAGTACATTATATTAATGCGTGTATGAGTGCTCTTGACGCACTGATCGCACATTGTATTTATGCACAGGTACAGACATTTACGTACATTCACGTTGTTTCCACACACATTCACGGTAATGTTTTGATTTGTCATGTTTATGTTGCTGTGTTTAGTTATACGGAATGGATCCGTGTACTGTAGTAGATATATGCAGTCAGCAGGCGGTTGTTGTTGTTTTTTTGGCATCTCCATATGGTCCTGTTCGCTATCACAACTTGGCTTCTCTAAAA
This sequence comes from Sinocyclocheilus anshuiensis, assembly GCF_001515605.1. Taxonomy (NCBI): domain Eukaryota; kingdom Metazoa; phylum Chordata; class Actinopteri; order Cypriniformes; family Cyprinidae; genus Sinocyclocheilus; species Sinocyclocheilus anshuiensis. The sequence goes on from NW_015548342.1 coordinate 464, forward strand.
TGTAAAAAAGCTCTTT
>NW_015548342.1:688-811 GCF_001515605.1 Sinocyclocheilus anshuiensis
CTTTGGAGTTCTTTTGGAGTCCTTTTTTAGAAAGACATCTACATTTATCCTGAGAAAAGCTTGCAGAAGATACAGAAGTTTGAGAATCACCCTTCAATCTTTTGGTTTACTTTGCTGAATATA
>NW_015548343.1:0-1337 GCF_001515605.1 Sinocyclocheilus anshuiensis
TATATATAAGGTCTTAATGAAAATTGTATACTTAGACAGCTTTTAAAAACATGTATAACACAGCTGCCATGAAACTTCATTCCAAATAAATCAATAAAAATAAATAAATCAGGATACCAACACTACACACTAAACAGTAAACACCAAAACTAAAACAAAACAAAAAAAGGCAATTAAGTTAAAGCTGGCTGACGTATACTCCATACTTATACCAAATAACGAATGTCCAGTTTCCATTTACAGTGGAGTTTAATGTAATGCACTGGATTTTTGCATGTCTCAATGCAATAAGGTCTCGTCCTTGGTGTGAATGACAGCTTTCATCAGCTATGATTATGTAATCGAGTGTAACTTTCTGTTAATCACACATTTGATTAAAAATAAATAAACCGTACCAATACTTTTATCGACAGATTTGGATGAAACTAAACATCTTGACCAGTGGCTCTTATTGAAGATATACGTTTAATTTCTGCCCTAAATAGTCAGTCAAAGTGGTGCTTAAGTTACAACATTCCGCAATTTGTTTTTCACTTTTGTATATTTCCTTATTAAGTTCACGTACACAGATAATATATCCCTGATGAAATAGTCAGCATCATAATCAGCGCAACAAGTCGCAACTTCTTAACCATAAAGAACGGAGAGCCCCATTCCACCTCTTCTTCTTACTCACCTATGCGTATCCTCCACGCCATCATTTATATAAGGCCCTGTCGTCCAGTCTCAGTTGTTTTCAGATGCATCATTAATTTGGATTTCATCGATATTTGGCTAAATTTAAAGTTTTTCTTCACCTGTTGTCTGAACTACAGGTTGAACCACGCACTAATGTAATACTGAAAGCTGATTGGCCTGAATGAACCCAACGTATGCGGAAGAAGGAAAATTTCACTATTGGCACTTTTTTGGCGTTATACTCAGGGAACCATGGTTACATAAGTAACCTGAGACGTTCCCTTTCATGGGAACTTCAAACTGCGTCCTCTAGAGGTCGCTATGGGGAACGGTATACCCACGCCACCATGCTGAGGGGAGTGCATGCCAGAACCATGGCGAGGACTAAGTACCAACTCTACCATATTGCTATGGGAGTCGCCCCTGGGACGTTAAACGGCTGTCAGTGACGTTATTCCCTACGGCCAAAGGCCTAGGCTACATACCCCAAAATACTTACCTGTTAGGGCCAGACTCCTGGGCCCGGGGTAGAGCTCAAGGCTTGGAATCAGGAATAGATTCCTTTAAGGGAATACGACCAAGAGCCTAGAATCATACTAGTCTTGGCCTGTCACACAGGGGCTACCGCACATTTCTCTTTGTATGTGCTGCAGGAACTG
>NW_015548343.1:4031-21044 GCF_001515605.1 Sinocyclocheilus anshuiensis
GAGCTCATTCCCTTCCGTGCCTCAGCAGCGGTGGGTCCTGAATCGCGGGAAGCAGATGGCTGCCCCTCTTTCCTCGAAAAGAGAGACAAATGAGAGCGGAGCTTTTTCCCTTGGAAAAAACGCTTGCAGTGCACGCCGATTGCCCCCTCGGAGACATCGCGTGCGTGGTCTTTGCCCAAACAAACAACGCATAGATCGTGTGTGTCATCAGATGTTAAACAACGTCAACACGGATGCACACATCCTTAAATGCTTTGCTAGTGCTCGCCATAATGAGATAAATAGAGATCGCTCTTACCACAGAAATGCACGCTTCAAACAAAACAGTCAATAAAGACGAAGAAGAGAATGATGTGTGCTCCCGGCGCCTATTTATACTATAGTCGCACCGGTAGTGACGGCATGGCTGTCGCCGGCCAACGAGTTGGTGTTTTTTCAATGTATGCTTCAGACACGGGTCACGACGAGGCGTTCCCCATAGCGACCCCTAGAGGACGCAGTTCGAAGTTCCCATGAAAGGGAACTAAAATGTGCATTTGAATACAGATATACACCAAAGGCGAGGTTATAACAGTTGATTTATGCAGTCCATTTTGAACACACAAGCAAATCCATACAAATGCATGCATAAATCTGACCAGTCAGGTTGGATGATTATCTAACTGGCAAGTCTGTAAAGTGCCCGTTTGATAGGAAAATAAAAATAAAAATTCAGGCTATCTCTGTGTGTACATTTGGCCATCTAGTTAAAAAGTTTAAAACAATAAATGGGCTTTAACAGTGAAAATGCATAATCTAAAAAATTCCTCCAGATTATAGGTTAAGTTCATAATAATAAGCAGCATTTTAATAAACTGCTGGAGGTATGAATTCTGAGAGAGCCTTAGAGTCTTTACCCCGACTAAAACGTGTCCTAATGAGATGCAATACGGTTTTTAGACCAATGAAATTTCACATTAGGCAGGAAACCTATAGAAACCAAGTAGTCCACAAAATGTCCTGCTGTGGTTGGTTAGGGCCAAAACTCTCTACATTTACAAAGATGAGATGGTTTTATACCGTATCACTTATACCAGTCATCGCCTCATAGGACATGTTGGTTTTGAATTATATTAAATTGCAGTAATCATGAAAAACTTAGTAAACATAAAAAAACTGCATGTTAAAAGAATATTTCTCACAGCTCCACATGACACAACAAAAAGTATATAAGTGTTACTGTAATCAAAATGCTTTAAACCATATTGCACATAAGTTCATCATTCCATAATCAAACACAAATCTGTTCACTGTCTCCCCATTGGATGTTCACTTGCCCTCAAAACAAATTACTACAACACATGCGTGTAACCATTAAAAAAACTCACAGAATAACAGTTGTATCATGCAATCAACTTATTTACATTCACAGTGACATGCACTCCTGATGCAGATTTCTTAAGCTATATATGCATGTGTTTAAACACAAAAAAAGTGCATCATGTAATATGAAATAGAGGGAAAGATAGACAAAGAGACAGAGAGAGTCTCTTTTTATGCCATCTTTTCCAAAACCTCAATTCCTCTAATGCAATACAAAAAATGCAATCATACACATTTTATATGTGTCAAACATGATGCATGCACATTTTTCTGTGATACAAATTTACATGCATAAAAAACATACAATTTATTTCTTCTCCAGCATAACTTATGCTTGATTTGCAAGACTGAAAGAGCACCTCAGGTTATATACTACTGAAGTCTTGAAAGTCAAAAATTGCAGCAAATAGGAAATGTAACACTGAAGTAGGCCTTTAAAACTCACTGCTGCCCCCATGCTGCCTAGAGCGAATACAAATGGGTCTAACCAAAGACTGAGTCTAATCAAAAGAAAATTTTTGCAAATTTGTATTTCACTTCTCATCATATAGATATAAAAATAGACCATGTTGTCCCGCCTTATTGTAATAGTACATGCCAACTGTAATTAGTTTTTGTCGTGTAGTGTTTTTGCACATTCAGCATACTGAAGTTCTTCCATTAGTGTTTGGAAGTGAATCAAAACCACGGAATGTAGTTCAACCAGTCTGTTGACATCCTAAGTGCTTATCGATATGCAGTATGTAATTCTTAGAAACTTAAACTAATAAAGTGCTTAGTTAAATGCCCGGGGCCTATGTAGACCTGTTTGGAATCCTATTATCCTGCAGGAGTAACTGCACCCTGAGTCCTTCTCCTCAGCCTTTCCATCTGGATTCATAATTGTCCACCTTTCCAGCTGCAAGTTAAGCAGAAGTGTGGAGAATCCAGCTCTGTTTGGTCAGATCCCTAATGACATGGGTCGAACGGACCCATTTCTGTCATACACACTTTTGTATATATATATAAATAAATATTTTCCCTATCAACTCTTCAGCAAAAATACACTACCATTTTGGGTTTGGGGTCAGGAGGTTTTTTTCCCCTCTTATGCTCACCAAGATTTATTGTATTTATTTGATCAATACAGTAAACAAAAAAAAACAAAAAAAATAATAATAATTGATGTCTATCTTAAAACATTATAAATTGTAATTGTCCTCTGATGGAAAAACTGAATCTTCAGCATCATAACTCCAGTCTACAGTGTCACATGATCCTTCAGAAATCATTCTAATAGGCTGATTTGCTGCTCAAGTAATACTTCGAATCATTATCAGTGTTGAAAACAGTTGTGCTGCTTAATATTTTTCAATCAATCAATCAGTAAATCAATCAATCAATCAATCAATCAATCAATCAATCAAAATGTACTGACCCCAAACTTTTGAATTGTAGTGTACAATATATTCCCATGTTGTCTGTCAACTGTTTAGAATCAGAACTAACAATTCTTGTCAGAGTTCTATAAATTAATGCAAAATTAAAGCCTAAAAAAGAACCAGCAATACCCAATTCATATATGAATAACATATTATGAATAACTTTGTGTTGATTCTTTTGAACAAATTGGTTAGCATAATGTTGTAATTATAGCATAATGTTCTAAATGATAGTTTGTGATTCAATAATGAATAATTCAATAATAAACTGAAAAATTCCAATAAAAAAAATTCCAGTTTCTCCAATAAAACACTAACTGAATATTTTAGAAAAAAAATAGAAGAAAATGAAAATGAAAAATTTACATGGATGAAGTAGAATTTGGTACTTTAAGTACAAATCAAAGTAGTCTATGCACTGACAAAACACATTATTAGTGTTTATTATGTGTAGACTTGAGCAGCATGCCAGCATTAGTTGTAAATAGTTTAGTTGACAGCACATAAACAGTCATTGAGAGAAGAGGTCTGTCTTGTTTCGGTTTAAAAAAAAACAGTAGAATGTATTCACGTCAACCACGGATAAGCCAATTAAGCTAATTAGGCAGGATGATGGAAATGACTGAGAAGCCAAGAGGAAGAGAGAGCTTTGCAGACTGTTGCAAGGGCAGGGCAAGGGCATTATCAGGGTAAGCCTGGTGACCCCTTTTCTAGGTCTAGCATTTTATCACAATGCATTTGATCACAATCATATTGTCTAATGTTTATGACATATTTGATTGTATCAATTTAAATACACTTCTAAGCTAAAATGTTTTTGTAAGGATTGCCTGTGTTTAATGAATCTAGAGCATTAATCTTTTATTATACAAACCCTGTCTTATAATTGGATGATTTCTTTACCTTGTCATTCACCAGCAGCTCCATGGGATTGTTGCCCCATTCAATCAGGACAAGTTCGTTGGCCTGGCCCGGGACAGAGTTGGAGAATGGGGTTCCGATCCCAGGACCTGAGCCCCCTTTCAACCAAAGACAGACAGTGAGGGCAAAAATCTCACTCAGAAGGGTGCGCTTGATTCGCCCATATATGTAGTTGGTGCGCATCGGGAAGCCAATCTGAAAAGCATCAGGATTCTTGGGCTTCTTATTTGGTCCTGTTAGAGATGAAAATAAGAAACTGTGAAACAGGATTGCATTTCTCAGCAGTATAACCTCTAAAAGCTCCACTGAAATCTTTAAAAGACAGTTGGAGACTTTGATCTCCTGGAAGCAGACTATTTAACTAAATTCTCTGCAGTTTTCGCATTTAACCCATTCAGATCTCAAATATGTTCCAGGAGCACAAATAAGACCATTGATTTTTCAAGATTCTGCACATACAGATGTCCTGTTCAAATAATGTAAATTTGATTAGCCGGAGTTAATTCAGTTCTATTTTGTAATACTTTTAGGACTTATCACCTGTTTCTGGAGTTTTGTGGTGAAGGTTACTCAGCACTGCGTCTAATTTGTTGATGGCTCCACGGACAGGCACTCTTGACCCTGGTGGTTGGATTGAGGTTTGTGGATGGTGGACATGATCATCATTTCCATGGTGTCCACCATCATGGTGTCCATTGCCATGATGGTCATCATCATGATGATCATCATGGCCACTTTGATGATTGTCTTGGTGATTGCCATGGTGGTCGTCGTGGTGGTCACTGTAACGGTCGTAGTGATGACCATAATGGTGGTTACGATGGTGGCTAGAGTGATGGTCATCGTGATGGTTTGCCTGATGGCTGTCATGGTTATCATGATGGTCATCATGGTGGTTATTGTGGTGGTTATTATGGTGGTCATCCTGGTCATGGTTATCCTCATGATGACCATATCCATGACGGTTGTCATGGTGACCATAGTGATGATGGAGCTGTTCTTCCAGTGCGTTGATCTTGCGCTGCAGGAGGTCTCTCAATGAACTTGAATAGGAACTGGATGAATTTCTTGCCTATATGAACAAAAATGACAATAAACAAAAATATACAGTTTAGGCTAGATTTTAAACACAACGTTTGCAATGCAACGATAATAATAACCAATGCAAATATATGCGTATTTTATAAAATTATCACAATTGTTCCACAGAACTTAACCAGTATTTAAAAAAGTTTTATTTTATAAACCATAGGACACCATGTTTTTTTTTCAATAACAGACCAGGTTTACTGTAGAAACTTTTTACCATTAACATTCAATATACACTACTGTTCACAAGTTTGATGTCAGTTGTATTTATTTATTTTTTTTTAATAAATTAATACTTGTATTCAGCCAAGGGCACATTAAATTGATCAAAAGTGACAATACAAAAATTATAATTTTACAAAATCTTTCTATTTAAAATAAAAGCTGTTTTTGAACCTCCTATTCATCAAAAATTCATGAAAAATGTATAATAAGAAGAACTGTTTCTTGAGCACCAAATCAGCATATTATAATGATTTCTGAAGTATTATGTGACACTGAAGTTCCAAAAATTCAGTTTTGCCATTGCAGGAATTACATTTTAAAATATATTCAAAAAAGAAAACAGTTATTTTATTTTAATAGTTATTTTAATTTCACAATATTGCTGTTGTTACTGTATTTTTTTTTATCAAATAAATGCAAAGAGACTTCTTTCATAAATATAAAAAATCTTATCGACCCCAACATTTTGAACGGTAGTGTATTAGAATACAGACAAGTGTGTTAAAATCACAACAGCCCCTCCTTCACTGTCAGCACTCCTTCCTCTGATTAGTCACAGCAAATCCAGCTTTACTCTGCGCCACAGCATTCTGCGCTTAATGGCTTATCAAGGCAGATGGGGCTAATTAGTGATGGCAGCAACTAGCACATTTGCAGAGTGCCGTCACTAGCGTGCAGTGCGTGCATTTCCTCTCAAAGACAACAATTCTGATAAACCTTGTGGTCATATTTAAATCACTTTGGGAAACAGGAAGAATATCTGAGTTGTAAAGCACATCAAACGTTTACAACATTAAATCCTTCATCAGCCATTCATTTGTGTACTAAAGACCCATTAAAAAAGAAGAGTTTAAATGCATGGCAACAGTTTCACTGCATACATACTGTATTCAAAGAAAGTGTCACATTGTGGCTGGTTTAAAGGATCAATTGTAAGTGCATTGTAACCATAAGTATACGGGTTATCCATGTTAATGTAGCATGGTCCTTTGTGCTTTCCCCAGGGTAGGGATCTGGCTAATTAAATAAACAAATCCCGACTGGCCTGCCTAAACCTAAGACTGTCTTCAATGATCTGTCATTGTCACAGGAAGCCACCAAAGTGTATGTTACAAAAACGGAAAAGAGCTTATGTCATGCTGAGAAGTTGTCCTGAATACAGATCGGCCTGTGACATGCAGGATAACCCCTAAAGACAAAATCTAAGCAGTTGGAAAACATGGAAAATCCAGGAAATTTAAAAATTGATTTTTCAGGCCTGGGAAAGTCATGGAAATAATATTCCTTAAAATAATTTCCATAACTATGTGATTCCTTGGGGAAACACTACTGATCAAAAGTTTGGGGTCAGTTTTTTATAATTTTTTTATTATACTTTTATTTACCAAAGATACATTGTACTTATCAAAAGTGACAGTATAAAGACATTTATAATGCTACAAAAGATTTCAACGAAATGGTGTGCTTTCTATTTATGAAACAAGAAGCAGCCAGAGACTCGCCGCGCCTTCAAAATAATCCAACTGAGGTGCGTAGACCAAAAAAAAATAATAAGAAGAAATGTCTCTTGAGCACCAAATCAGCACATCAGAATAATTTTTGAAGGGTCATGTGATACTGAAGACAGAAGTAATGGCTGCTGAAAATTCAGCTTAGTGATCACAGGAATAAATTACATTTTAAAATATATTCAAGTAGAAAACAGTTTTTTGAAATTGTAATAATGTTTCCACAATATTCCTGTTTTTATTTTATTTTTGATTAAATAAATGCAGCCTTGGTGAGCATAGAGACTTGTAAAGAAAGACCCAAAACCTTTTAAAAGTAGTGTGTATATATGTTTTTTTTGCAATTATTTACAGGCTTTAACTTTCAGTTTAAGACTGTAAACCTTCCCACCTGAAGATTTTCCAGCCTCTCCTTCAGGGCCTGCAGGGTCTTTCCTGTCTGTTCTGGGGAGAAGCTGTGTTTGCCCAGATATGGAGATTTGCCTCTGTGATGGTCACTGCGATGCCCGTTTAATGGGAAGTGTGGGTCAGCATGGTGGCTGTCATAATGGTGTGAAGAATGCTGAGAGTTGTGATGTGAAGGGCCGTGATGGTTGTCATCATGGTGTCCCCTTCCAAAGCTCTCGCAGAGAGTCAGTTTTGCTGTCAGTTCCCGAATGGTCTCTCGCTGATCCAAGATGGTCTCCTTTTGTCGCACAAGGCTCTCCCTCAGGTGAAGGATGGTGGCTTTGGCCTCATCGGATATGCCATGTCGGCTACTACTACTGCTGCTGTGACTACTCGGCAGCCCGCTAACTGCCCCATGATGTCCATTCCCATGGCCATTCCCGTGTCCATTGCTGTTTGGCCCATGTGGAGCCCCATGTACAGTCCCATGCGAAGCCCCACCTGGTGTGAAACAACTAGGGTCTGCATCTGCAGGAATAGGGATGCAAACAAGTTTGGGTTGCGTTCCCCAGTCATATTCCAAACCTGGAATGCTACAAACTGTAACCGATGGTAATAAAGATATGAGAAAAATAAGAAAGTGGGAATGAAAAAACCCTCCCCAGTTCATGTGTTCTGAGAAAGGCAAAGCCATAATGGCATAATTTGTGTTTTTCGTCATCATTGATTTCTTCTTTACAGCAGTGGGATGCACACCATGAAAAGAGGTCATTGGAGAACAATCAGTGGATTTAGAAATCCACAAGAAATGTTCAGAAAATGCATTGCTTATATTTTTGTGAGCACAGAATGTTATTTCCACTGTGAATGGTTATAAATCCATCAGACGCAGACATTCCAGTGTACAAACACACAAGCCAACAAACCAGAGTAAAAGTAGGACCCCTTGACCGCTCTTTTGCCCTGGCCTGATGAAATATTTGGCAAACCGGATCTCCAGTATTTGGAGTTAGCAGTAATCCTTTAATTTCCAGATTCTGTCAGGCACATCCCTGCAGATTAGAAGAGAGATTTCAGTCAGCTGTGGCCCAAGGAAAAACACTTTTGGGGTTATTTACAATCATTTTAGTAAAAAAACAAAGACAGTAGTGGGATCGCATATAGCTCAGTTCTATTTACTGAGTTGATCAGTCAACAACATGGACTTGTTGAGTCAGACGCGCACCTGGGGTGAATGACGCTAACAGCTGAAACCCCCCTTGGCTATTGTAATCAGATTACTGTTACAAACGTGATGCAAATGATGAATGATGGCTTTCAAAATAGATAGACAGACAGACAGACAGACAGATAGACAGATAAACAGATAGACAGATAGACAGATAGATAGATAGATAGATAGATAGATAGATAGATATAGATTGATTGATTGATTGATTGATTATTTTTTAAGATCTATAGTTTTGTCCTGGTAGAATCTGCCTGAGGATCTACATCACAGGAAGGGGCTCTTGCACTTGAGTCCCCAAGGTTGACTGTCTAATAGGATCTAGGAAGGCTTAAAGGCCATGGTGGATTGGCATGCTTATAGTAGTCTCTTCCTGCAGTATTGCTGCCATCACATGTGTCGGTGGTGTTGGGTCATGGTCTGGCGCTCATAAGCCAGTTCAGAAACACTCTACATGTAGCCAGCAGTCTCCTAAGAGGCTTGCCCATTCCACATTTTCACGCTGTATGGCACGCCACCCTAGACATATCACTAGACAGAGCTCATGGCATCCTCGTGTGACTGAGACAGAATGAGTGAGAATGTGAAAGATCAAGGTGATTGCCAATGACACTTTCAGCTTAGTTAGGCTTGCAGCAAACTTGAGGAGACTTTACAGACTATTCAGCTGTATAATTAGAGTCCACTAGACATGTTTCTTAGGGTGCTTTTCACACATAATGTATTCTTGCTTTTAAAAACATTTGCAATACAATAGAACAGACCTCAGGTGTTTTGAGAATTTTGAAAGCACCTGAATGTTTATTTTTTTTGCCTTGAAATATCAGTTTCAAAATCATTCTCATGGTACATTTCTAATACGTCTGTTCTGGGAGTATGTCAATTTGGGTACAGAATTCTGTGAAAAGGGCAGATTGCTTTACAGCAGCAACAAATGCCTGTGTAAAGCGATCAACTGTAATTATGACAGTGATATATATTTTGAACAGTGAAATTTCACTCACTTCAAGGGATAGTTCACCTAAAAATGAAAATGTTGTCATCATTTACTCACCGTCCACTTGTTTCAAACCTGTATGAATTTGAACAGTAAAAAAGATCATTTGAATAATGTTAGTAACCAAACAGTTGACAGTAGCAATTGGCTTCCATAGTATGAAAAAAATACTTTGAAAGTCAATGGCTATCATCAAATGTTTGGTTACCAATATTCTTCAAAATATCCTTAGTGAGCATAAGAGACTTCTTTCAAAAATATTCATAATCATCAGTTGATGACCATTTTGTCCATACCTGTTTTGCAAGACATCAACCTTTTTTGACCAATTCTTTCTGCTTTTTAAAGAACAGTCCACAACTAGCAGTGCAGTGAGTGCACAAATGCATTTGTGAATTGTCTGGTACTCTTACACACCAGTCAGAATTATTACATATAATTTAAAGAGGAACCTACTGAAAGAATCTCAACTAGGGTCGTCACCAAGTCGAGATACATGAACTTTGTCTCAGGAATCACTTACAGTAACACCTGTCCTGCTATAGGCCCTGATCTCAGCCTAATTGTACTGATACTTAAATGAATCTGTTAAATCATTCAAAATCTGTTGGCTAACTAGGAAGTAGACTGGTGCTAAGCTCCTTAAATCTGTCTGTATCATGTCACAAACAGATGTCATGGATGTACATTTACACTTGATTAGCTCTAAAATCATGGATATCTTATTAAAAGGGTCATTTATATAGCCTACATGATTTTACCATTTTAAATTAATTTACATTAGATGTTTTTTTTTCATCCTCAAAGAAAAGGACATGGGTTGAGTACATGCAATCATTCAGAGATGCAATGAATGGCTGGTGGTAGAATAGGGGTTAAAGGTCTGGACTAACGGTAGACTAATGGTTAAAAGTGCAACAACAATTAAATCCCAAAGAATGGTGGACCAAGAAGAGCAACAATTTTACTTTGGAAACTGTTTCTGCAATTAAGTTGAAGTTACTTTGGACCAAAAACATAAACACAAAATATCAGGAAGCAAAAACTAAAAGTAAACCAAAATGACCAAATGGATGCCATTCTTGTTTGCATTTGGAGGAAGCATTCAGGCACTTAACAAATCAAATCATCCATAAAATACCACAAGACTTCCTGGCTGCTCAGTAGTATGTATTACTAGTTGCTTAAAAGATTGTTGTTTTAGATTATATCAAATGCAAGTGCAAGTCTATGTAAGTCTAAACGCCATCTAGTGTGTTAGAAAACTTAACACTTTCCATAGAGTGTCCATGTTACCTATATTACTGTGTGTTGTTTGGTAGTATTACTCAGTACTTGCTTGTCTAATTTTACAGTAACATGAACACTGTAGTGTAAAATTGAACCAAAACCTAAAATAATCATCCATGTAGGGCATACTGTTTGTAACATTATTAGCATGAACAGGTGTCCTTAGAACAGATTGAGATTTGTTCACCTAATGAATCGGATCAAAGTACTTCATGAGGTACTGTGTCCTTTGTTGACCACATATTAAAACTATTAAAACTTCCAGTTGCCACAATGGTTTTATATATACAAAAACCTTATGTATTTGCATAAGGCGACTGAAAACAGTGCTGTAGATGAGTATATAGCGGGAGAAAAGATGATTGCTAACCCTAAGGCTCTTGCAAGCTTTAAAATGAACCTCTAATAAGCTTTAAGAAAAATATTGTTTACCACTGTAAACAACAGTAAACAGTAAAGGCACGTTTATGCTATCATTACTAAAAAAAAAAAAAAAAAAGCTGAAACTCGCCAGACAATCAATGAAATTATTTCTATTTTAATTTTACAAGAACACAATTGTAAAAACACAGTGTATGTGATTTATAGGCATGACATAGTTACTGTCCATTGAAATATCCATCACAATATTCATGCATTCCTCTTCTAAAAGACATTTCCCATCTATATTTACTGTGTGTAACCATGCATTGTAAATTAGCAATATAATCAATATCTAAATACACAATCTAAAACCTCAATTTAGAATTCCCTTAAAAAATATACAAATAAACAAATAAATGGCAATATTTTAGCAGCTCAAATTTCTCCAAAAAGGAAGAATTAAGTTTGCGAGGGCAAAAACAGATGATCTTACATCTTCAGTTTTCCTAAAACCACATGGCTATTCATGCGGAACAAAAGTAATGCTCATTACATTTGATAAATAAAATATCAGCAGTGCAAAGCGGAACGAACGTTAATCATACAATAAAATGCCACAATTATATCACACTTTCTAAACGACACTGATAATTGATCTGAACCATACCTTCTGAAGTAAATTTGAATCAGCTCCATCAGAAAGTTGCCTATGAGTTTTCTGGAGAATTAAAAAGGTCCCTCACCTGCAGTCAGCCACAGAGTTGGGGCAAGTTGGTCTATTCCAAACACACTGATCAGATTGAGAAGGATTTGCTTTAGGGAGGATCATTTTAACTCTCTCCACTCCCCCATCCTTCCCTCCCTCCCGTTATCAGTCCTCTTTAAATTTAATAGCTTTAAGGGTTCTTTTGATTGTATTTTCTCTTAAAATGCAAAATTGCAACACCACAAAAGTACTTGCCTCATCGCCTATTCCTAAACACTGATCCATGAGACCATTATGGGACACAAGACTTGCAATTTAAGGAAATTTAGAGGTGAACTGAGCTGAAATTATTAGTTTAAGTTTTATATTTAGTTTTATTTCAGCTTTATTTTGATTATTAATAACATTATATTATTACTAATAATAATATAATTATTTAAAATTATATAATAATTATTACTGCTAAATTACTAAAAAAAATGACTAAATTATATTAAGTTTTAGTTAGCGAAAACAATAATTACAATTGTAGTTTTTTTCTTAATATTCAATCTTTATGTAATATATAATCTCTGACATTTATAACTTAGTTTTAGATCCAAAATGCAGACATAACAGATATGTACAGTAAAAGATATGTAGGCAGACTCCACAGTTTTCAGCACCAATGAAACAATTAGCCATGAAGAAAGGAACAGGTCTCGTACTGTCTCATATTTGTACTTAAGTATGTTTCATAATCCACACTAATTGTGCTGTCAAGGTGCTAAACTTAGTCTATGTAGTCACTGCTGACCCCACTCAGTCTGGTTATGGCATCCTGATAATAGATTCGGCTCATGTGACCTGTGAACAAACCTGCTGGCACACCAACAGAGTTGAGACTTCAGCAGAAGGATATAAGGGACAATCTTGATTTCTTTTAGGAAATTAAGGAAACTCTTAATTTATTTAAATTACATTTGCATTTTTTACTGTAATCTGTAATTTGTAACAATGGTACTTGAATGTGAAATGGGACAGCTGGCAGCCCTAACCTTCCATGATATAATGGGCATCAGTCCTAAAGCTATTCACGCACACAACCGATACCAGTTGGCCTAAAAAGGGAGAGAAAGTGAAATACAGGATCTTTGAATTTGTTTTAGTATGGTACTTTTGACAAATATGTTCATGATTATATACAGTTTAATTGGATGAATCAAGGCTGCATTTATTTTAGCAAAAATAGGCAGTAATATTGTGAATATTATTACAATTATAAAGAAATGTTGTCTATTTTAGTATCTTTTAAAATGTAATTGATTAATTATTGATGCCATCATTGATGCCTTTACTCCAGTCTTCAGTGTCACATGTTGATTTGATGCTTAAGAGACATTTATTATTATCAATGTTGAAAATGCTTGTGCAGCTTAATACTTTTGTGCAAAGCGTGATATATATTTTTTCAGGATCCTTTAAAACAAATCTGAAATAGAAATCTTTTGTAACATTATAGTATATGTTTTGATCAATTAAACACATTCTTGCTGAATAAAAGTATACATTTAAAATAAAAAACCTCTTACTGACCCCAAACCGTAGTATATATATATCATCTACATTTATATAACATATTATTATCATTATTATTAATAATAAATATTTTAATAAGTGAATATAGAACTTAATATAAGTTATATAACTTTTAATATATACAGAAACGTATGGCAAAATGAACGAGGATCTAAGTCCAAATTGTTATAATCAATTAGTTATTTTAAGCAATACAGATTAATGCATATGTATAAATTAATGTAAAAATCATGCCACAACTCCTGTGGGTAACCCCAAACAACATTAGCAGAGGATCTGGTAATCTGTGCTGAGACAGTCTCAAATAGCCTACAGATCGCCAATAATGCTCCAGATTGGGGCCTGTCCAAGTGAGGCATCTGCACATTTACACCTAGTACATGGAGGGCTGAGTAGTTTCAATCTTAACTGTGCACATATGAGCTTGGTGCACTACTTTAAATTGTATGAACGAGTGCCTTGCAAACATTGATGAAGAGTGAACTTGCTGGCGGACAGAATCCCGTGTGTTTTCCGAGAGCTGGTCTGCCAACATCCTCTTCGCAGGCACTCTTGAGTTAAAGTAAAGGACCTGCTGTTAGATTGGGAAGAGACTGCAGCTTTGCCAAATGCACCCTAAAATAAAATGTCTAAAGGGGTATCAAAGGGCAATGACAGCAAGAGCAGAATGTGATGCCTGACCCTGAATTGGTTGTGATTAATAGTTACATGACTCAAATGCATCACAGACACACAGATCTTTACAGCATTTAACCATTTTTTCATTCCAGATATGAAAAAATACCTGCATTAATGGTGTGAAAATAAGAGAGTTTAAAGGAAACACATTTTTATTGTGAAGAATTTAATAATTTTAATAACTGAAGAACCTTTGTGCAATGGAAAGCTTCTTAATGCAAATGTCAATAAATAACCTTTTTAAAGGTGTATAATATTTGGTACTGTTTCTCCAGCAAAAGATCGGATTTTAGGTTCAGGATCCGGTGAATGGCTTCCGCTGTTGGTGTTGTGTAATCTTCCACTTATAGCTGTAATTGATCCTTAATTAACAGCTCCTGCACTGATCACTCTCCTCTGTTTAGTAAGACTGAGCTACAGCGACTCTCCACTTGACTTTCAGCACTTACCGTTAATCAATTGCTATATGCACTATGTGGACTGTAGCGTTGTTTAGGAGTATGGAGAGGAGTGACATGAATGAGAATGACTGGGCAGCAGTACAGACAACAGAGTTTTTTATAGTATGAAGCTCTGTTGGCATTAATCTCTATCTCTTTCTCTCCTGTGCGTCAGGACAATGTTTAATGCTCACACACACACACAGAGAGAGAGGCAGTGAGGCATTACAGGCAGGGTGGGAAATTAACCATTTTGCCCACTATCCACAATGGCTGATCAGTGCTGAGATCCTGAACTGAGTGAAAAGTGAAGAACACAGTTCTTTTTGCATTCACACTGGAATTGAAAGTGGAATTCTATTACATTTTCACAATCACAAAATATTTGAAAATGCATTAATGTCAAAATGAATCCCACATTTACTGTAAGACAAAATTCTGGGTGACTTGGATGAACAGACCCTTTTCATAAACTGTTATAACACATTTCCACAGTTATTAGCTTCATAAATCTATCAAAGGTTTTTATATTTTCAATTTTTTTTTATTTAATGTACATTTACATCACTATACTTTCTTAAATTATTAGTTAAATGTGTGAGTGTTTTTACTGGACCCTTTTTTGTGATAAGGCGTTTCCCCATCTTTTAATATCATAGATCTATTAAAGTTGATTTGTATTTTCATTTTTTTTAAATACTATAGTTTGTGTTTTATTAATCTTGCATTAAATTACAGAAAACTGGTTATTGCTGCTGTAAGTGATTCTAATAGGCTACAACATAATCATAATCTCTCTATATTATTTCCTCTTTTGGAAAGTCATGAAAGCACTATTGCACTATTTTTTCTTTTGCTATTGGATCTAACGGGAACACAAAAATGAGTACTGCTTCTGAGAAGCCCGAAAGTGCAACAGGGTCTGGACTGACAGAAATTTGTCAACTTTTTTCTCTTCTAACCAAATGAATTTCTCTAGTATTTTTTATTCTTTTGTAAAGTTATTTAAAAAAGCTATAGTGGATTTTTTCTTTTGCTATTGGAGCAAATGGGAATGCAAAAATCATATTTGTTATCCGTTCACCACTATAGAAATTTACCCAACTATGAATGTCTTCTGCTTTTAAGAAACCTATGTGAAAAGATTCCATTGGATCAGAATAAACAGCCTGATCCTGTAAGACATGTGCCTTACCATTTTTTTTAATCTTTCTCAAAATGTTATCAAATGTGTTCAACA
The DNA here is from genome assembly GCF_001515605.1 of Sinocyclocheilus anshuiensis. Lineage (NCBI taxonomy): Eukaryota > Metazoa > Chordata > Actinopteri > Cypriniformes > Cyprinidae > Sinocyclocheilus > Sinocyclocheilus anshuiensis. The sequence continues at coordinate 19,465 of NW_015548343.1, forward strand.
ATAGTGCGTCTTTGTTTTCTTTCAGTTCTTGTCAAAGGCCAGTCTGAAACCAGTCACCTGCTAGATTACAAATTGCAAAATTAGATTGCAAAATTACCCAAACTGAACAGTGCTTAATGACAAAGGTGAAAGGCAAAAAGTTTGGTTACATCAAATGTTGTAATACCACAAAACTACATCATTATAAACAGAGCATTGTGACAGACCTGCAGTTCACAATAGCCCATTTTTTTTATTTTTTGACATGCACAGCTACTCCAGTCCCTCTATTCTGCCTTCTCATCTGAAATAAAATAATTGTATGCACCAATATAACATATGAGAGGTGTCAGACTGCTATGCATTTTACTTCTTAAATTCTAACCTTTATTTCAGGTGATGTTTCTGGTCTACTACTAAGGAGACAATTGCATTTTCCAAGCCATATCTCAAGCATCATCAGAGCACCTTGCTAGATATGAGTAAAAGATGAGAAAGTTCACTCTCCAAAAAAAAAAAAAAAAAAAATTCCTCGTCTGTAACTACACTACTGTTTTAAAGTTGGTAAGATATTTTATATTCATATTTTTGATATTTTATACTCTTATACTCACCCAGGCTGCATTGATTTGATCACAAATGCAGTAAAAACAGTAACACTTCAACATATTTTTATAATTTATAATTTTTATAATAAATGTTTTCTCTTTGAATTTAATTTATTCCTGTGACGGCAAAGAAAAAAATTCAGTAGCAATTTCTTCAGTCTTCAGTTTCACATGATCATACAGAAATCATTCTATTGTGTTGATTTTTTCAAGAAACATTTATTATTCATATCAATGTTGAAAACAGTTGCACTGCATATGTTTGAGCAAAACTGTGATGTATACAACTATTTCAAGATTGGTTGATGAACAGAAAATTCAACAGAACAATACATATTTGAAATAGAAATCTTTTGTAACATTATACTGTAAATGCCTTTATTGTAATTTTGAATCAATTTATTGCATCCTTGCTGAAGAACTGCATTCATTTCTTTCCCCCCCAAAAAAAAAAAAAATCGTACTGACCACAAACTGTTGAACAGTAATGCATATGCAGTTAAAATTCAGGCTTGTTAAGCACTTGTGTTTGTTGCCCCCAATAGAAACCATCTGGCTTGTGGCACATAAGTAATTTGAGTTTGCGACCCCTATTATAGGGGATTCATTCCCTGACACTGACAGCCAATATAAAAATAGGCAGATGTTATATTATACCCTGTTTAATAGGCTGATTGGATTTCTGTTGAGGCACCGCTGCCTGGTGGCGCCACTTACTGGACAGTGTTGGTAAAGCAGCGGGATCTATAAAGGTTAGTGAGTGCACAAATCAGAGCCAACGTCATGCTGAGCACATAAGACTGCAGCACAGTGTCTGTCTCTTTCTCGCTGGCTCTCCTTCCTTCTGTCTGATAAGGCTACATAATACAAATGAGCACCAACCATGTCAGTACATCATAGATTCACTGAATGGATTGAATACAGATTGGATTGCAAGCATGTTGAAGGCAAGCTGCAATAATCTCAACAGCACATACAGTGGGTATAGAAAAG
>NW_015548343.1:21054-31360 GCF_001515605.1 Sinocyclocheilus anshuiensis
TGTTTTATCCAGCTGTATTTACTCAGTGCAACTTATAACATCCAAGTGAAAGATATAACACCAACATTTCAGAAAAAAAAAATCCCTGAGTTGGAAAAAGGATCACCCAATTGTGTCAGTATTTTGTTGAACCAACCTTTGCTTTAATTACAGCCCTTAGTTTTTTGGGATACGTCTGTACTAACTTTGCACATCAAGACTTTGCAATATTTGCAGAACTGCTCAAGTTCAGTTAAATTTGATGGTTACCATTTCTGGACTGCAGTCTTCAAGTCATTACCACCTCCATGCTTTACTGTAGGAATGGCGTTATTTGGATGGTGAGCTGTACTGGATTTCCACCAGACATTTCCTTTGGTGTTGAGGCCAAATAATCAAATTTTAGTCTCATCTGCCTCAGAATCTTCAAGGTGCGTTTTGGCAAAGCTCAGTTGTGACTGCTTTCTTGAGGAGTGGCTTTTTTTCTTACAACTCTCCAATACAAGCCACATTTGTGGAGAATATGTGATATTGTTGTCACTTGCACACAATGACCACTCCTTGTCATAATTTCCTGCAACTGCTTCAGAGTTGCTGTAGGCCTCTTGGTAGCCTCTCTGACCAGTTTCCTCCGGCTCTTTCATCCAGTTTGGAGCGACGTCCTGATTCAGGGAGGGTCTGCATTGTACCAAATACCTGTTACTTCTTAATAATAGATTTCACTGTGCTTATAGGCATTGATAAAGCCTTTGAAATGTTTTTGTCTCCATCTCCTGACTTGTGCCTGTCCACAACTTTATTCCAGTGATCTTTTGACAATGCCTTGCCACCCATAGTTGATTGTTTGCTTTAGTTGCACTACCAAGGACTGACATGCTCCAGGAAAGCTCTTTTCATGCTGAGCTAATCAAAATGACAACAGTTGAAAGTCAAATGGCTTTGTGTGCCATTGGGAAGGTGATTAGCTACATCTGATTAAGTTTACAAGTCAAGTTTTTATTTTTCTGACATGTTAGTGTTATATCTTTCACTTGGATTACAGCTGGACAAAACAAAAACTGTGTCCATCTTCATTTCAGGCTGCAAAGCAACAAATTGTGATTATTTTAAAGGGGGGTGATTCTTTTCTATACCCACTGTATGCACTATAAGGGTAGTTCAGCTGTTTTAGTTCACTAGTTCATCATTTGCTCATCCTGACGTTGTTACAAAGCCTCTTGATGTTCTTTGTTCAAAAAGATGATTGCTATTTACTGTCACAGTATTGAAAAAAAGACTGGTGACTGAGGGGTTCGTTCTACCTAAGCCAAATCTTGATTGTTTGAATATGTATAATGCTCATAAAGGAATAAATGTAAATGTATTTAACCCAGTGGGACACTGTCCAGTAGGCGCCCCTTGTGCATGTCCATGGTCATATTTCACTTGACATGCACTGTGACATCAAAAGGGGACTTTACATTTGGCTAATCCACATAACTCACATTTACATAACATCTGTAAATAGGTACCTTAACCACCCTACTTAACTAGTTGTCAAGAAAGTTTGAATTGTGGTATCAAGGATGTTTCTGTTTGTGTTCTTGGTAACCAGATCTGTTTCCCTGTTCCCATTTTCAACTAATTTTTAAGACATCAAAATTGACACTAATTTAGCAAATGTGCAAGTCTGACTATCAGTTTAATAATGCAGTTTTAACAATATAATTAATTCACCAACAAATAAAATAAAGTCTAAATAATTAAAATAAAGAAATAAACAAACACAACCTTCCATCTGGAGATGCTTTAGTGAAATAAAAATAAATAAATACATAAATAAATAATAAATTATTAGTTTAATCAGCATTCAATTTTCAGATTAAGTTTTCTAAACTAAATTTAAAACAATTCCTCGACAGATTAAATAAATAAATACTTTGTTTGACCTGCATTGTTTTAGCTGGTCCGTATAATTTTGCACCGTTGTGCTGTGCAGGCAGTCTAAATCAATATTTAAAGTAAATTGCTACGCTTGAAATACTGATATTGACACTGCTTCAGAATTCCAGGTCTCATTTTCCCAGAATTACCCTCACAAACACCCATACACATGCATGCTGTAACCTCAGCCTTCGAGTGGGCTTGGTGCCATGCTTTTTAATGTCATTAACAGGTGGCTTTCTAAAATAGAATCAAGAAATGCTCACGCGCGTACTCACACACATAGCGACGCAAGAAGATACAAACATCACGCTGGCATAGAGACGCACAGTGAAATCTCTCAGACACAGCAGGGCAGCCATGAAGTAACAATTGACAGAAACAGACCCAGTGCCGACGTCCCTAAAAAATATCATTGATATCATTATGCCAGGACATGGGCGTGATCTTTTTCAGATGCATACAACCCCCCACCCCCAAATACTAGCGGTGTTCCATATCGACATCCTCCCTCTTTAAACCCCTCTTACGTACTTTCCGTCCATCTTAGAGAAAACCCCTCTGCAAACCAGCCTACACGTATTCGACACTCGACAGGTCAGCTGCTTGTTTGTGCTCTTGTGATTCAATGTAAAAGTACCTGCTTTGTCAGCACTGTTAAAGTACAATTAAAAGTCATAATATTTCTTTTTGTTGCAGGAAACTTTAATCTGTGTCAGTCTGGAGCTTACAGTATGTGCTTTCTTTATTACTAATATACTAGGTACAACATGGTATGCTTAAACAGCAAGTCTTGTTTCATGTTTTTTTCTCTATATATACTATATAGCCTACTCTGGCCGTTTGGCAGTATTAGCATGTCCTGGTATTCCTCAATTGTGCTGTAGTTCACATCTGAACAGTTTTGGCTATTAGTACTTTCTGTAAAGTAATTTAATGAAGCTAATTAGTAAATTTAGAGCTGCATGAAATATTTTTAGATGCATGCTGCATGTTTTATGCAGAGTCTCTGCTTCTACCACAACAGCAAATTAGCTTTTGCAGCATAAAATGGTATAAAAAGGCATACAAATAAATTGTAAGTTTTACATTGTTACACTGTTACTATTAAAAGTCAAACAATTAATTGTTTTTAATTATTTATTTATTTTTGTGGGTGGTGCTACAGTGAGACTGTTATTTTGAAATCAAAATCATGGGGGTTTGCTGTGACATGTGATTACGCTCAGCATAGAAAATGCTTTTGAAAGAAGTCTCTTAAGCCCACCAAGGCTGCATTTATTTGACCAAAAATATCAAAAATATAGTGTGAAATGTAATTTATTCCTGTGATGGCAAAGCGGAATTTTCAGCAGCCATTACTCCAGTCTTCAGTGTCACATCCTTCAGAAATCATCTAATATGCTGATTTGCTGCTCATGAAACATTACTTATTATTAATATTAATGTTGAAAACAGATGTGCTGCTTAATATTTTTGTGTAAACCATGATACTTTTTTCAGGACTAATAGAAATAATAGCGACTATAGTAGATAATGTAAATATAGATTATATTTACATAATATTGATATATATACAATATATAGAAACAGCAATTATTTGAAATAAAATATTTTTGTAACAATATAAAAGTCTTTACTGACACATTTAATCACTTAAATTAAGACTATAATTGTAAACATACTACAATTCTGTAGTTTAGCAAGTAGTTATATATTCATGAAACACAAAATAAGATATTTTGAAGATTTGGTGGCCACTGACTTCCACTGTATGGGGGGAAAAAATCTCAAAGTATACTTTGTGTTTCACAAAAATCAAAGAAATTCAAAGAAAAATGACCAAAACTATTTTTGGGGTAAACTATCCTTTTAACACTCTAAAGACTGCATTATGAAATGGCAAAAACAACATCAACAAAAACATCAAAAAATCGTATACATTCAAAATATTGATTTAAAAATTAATGGCCAAATTGATCCAGTTATGATACTGCAATAAATGAATCATGACATACATCTTGCAACGTATACTGTAGCATATTATGGGGTAGTTGGTGACACTCCTCCACCTCATAAAACTGTGCTTAAGTTTGATTTACTGTTTCATCATGTTCTTGATTTTTTTTTAGAGTAACCAGCCCCAACTGCTGACTTCATCATTTCATCATTCACATCTTCAAGCTGTATTAGCCCTCATGTCAGCACTCTTTGTGTGAATAGGCAATGCCTTCCCCTGTCCTGCAGCTCCCAGCATCCTTCAAATGGCAAAAACAACATCAACAAAAACATCAAAAAATCTTATACATTCAAAATATTGATTTAAAAATGAATGGCCAAATTGATCCAGTTATGATACTGCAATAAATGAATCATGACATACATCTTGCAACATATACTGTAGCATATTATGGGGTAGTTGGTGACACTCCTCCACCTCATAAAACTGTGCTTAAGTTTGATTTACTGTTTCATCATGTTCTTGATTTTTTTTTAGAGTAACCAGCCCCAACTGCTGACTTCATCATTTCATCATTCACATCTTCAAGCTGTATTAGCCCTCATGTCAGCACTCTTTGTGTGAATAGGCAATGCCTTCCCCTGTCCTGCAGCTCCCAGCATCCTTCAGCTATCTATCTGGCCTTAACGCCTCCATTATTAACATCCTCAGCCGCATCTTCTTCTGACAAGGCCTACATTAGAAACACATTAGACTGGCCTAGATTGATCTTGCTGGATCAATCTAACTCAGACTCCAGCACTAACAGTCTTTGTTTGTCATCTCATCTGATTATTTTGATCTCAAACATCTAAGACTTAAATGTCCTTTCAAAACAAGCCGCTGCCTCTCGTTCATTTATCTGGATCTTTGAGCCTCCAAGTCAATCATGTGGTCCTCATTCATCGTTCAGGATGAAGAGATAAGGACGGTGAATACATCTCCTGGAGTGCACCAACCTTCTGGTGGGCTGGGAGGGTTTTTGGGATCACGGGGCGGCGGATGCAAACGCCGACACATAACACACTCCAGTTCTGGAGATGGCATTAGCGAAAGCCAAGAGGGCAAAATCAAGCTGACGTTATTCATGGCTGTAACCGGCATCATGCTTTCCGTGCTCGGGGTGGGAACAGAGTTCTGGGTGGAGCTTAAACCATCCAAGAGCTTCTACAACAATCAGACTTGTCTGGTAGTACATTATGGCTTATGGAAATGCTGTACCAAGACGTTCTGGGTGTCAGATATGGACCCAAAGCAGGAGATCTGTGGGTCTTTGCACTTACAGGGAGGTAAGAGCTTTTGTGAAAAATGTCTCAACTGGAGTAGGAGAATTCTGAATAATCCATCAGAATAACATCACCTTTTTGGATCCCATTATAGAATCCAATTGCACCTTCTTTAAGTTCTACACCACTGGAGAGAACATTGTCCTATTTCAGAAAACGCCAGAAAAGGGTGAGTCATCCCACATCCCCATCTCTATCTTTAGATCCCATAGCACTAATGTGTCTTTCTTTGTGTCGTCACGGAGTGCTGACGCCATATACACATTTGATTTTTCACCAAAACTTGAAATGTAGATGTTGTATGAGCAGCGCCAAATAGAATGAATAATAATATAAAAGAAATCAAATCAAATAAAGTAATGATTGGATGGTTGGAGTTTTAATACCATGCCAGCTTCCTTGGCTATTTTCAAAAGTCTTTGCAGAGTGATATAATTTCCTATGAGAACTTAACCCAGCACAGTTGAATAAAATATGTTTAAGAGATATTGGCATTACGTATGATCTGATCCCAGCGATTATTGAAAATAAATTATTGAAAAATATTTGAGGTTTTTGTTCATACCCTGACCAATTCATTTTTGATTTGTTGATAAAATAAGATACTATGGTAGTTTTAAGATATGAGGGTGGCATGGAACATTTTACAATAAATTAAGGAATGAAACATTACATTTCCCACAGAAGATTTTGCACCAGTTTTGTACCAATTTTCAGTAACATTTTACAGTAAGGTTCCATTTACTTGTAAAGCATTTATTAATCTTAGCTTTTTCATTTCAACATTTACTAATACATTGTTAAAATCAAAAGTTGTGTCTATTAATATCATTTAATGGACCTGTGCTAAAATGAAGTAACAATGAACAGTTGTATGTATCTGGTAACACTTTACAATAAGGTTCATTAGTTAACATTAGTTAACTACTTTAGCTAACATGAACTAAGCATGAACAATACTTCTACAGCATTTATTAATCTTAGTTAATGTTAATTTCAACATTTACTGATGCATTATTAAAATCAGAAATTGTGCTTGTTAACAACATTTAATGCACTGTGAATTAACATGAACTAACAATGAACAACTGTATTAACATTAACAAAGGTTAATAAATACTGTAATAAATGCCTTGTTCATTGTTTTTTCATGTTAGTTAATACATTAACATTAACTAATGGAACCTTATTGTAAAGTGTTACCGTATTTTTATTAACTATTAAGTTAATATGAATAAATGCTGTAACTAATGAATTGATCTACATTCAACTAACGTTAACTAATGGAACCTTATTGTAAAGTGTTACCCAATTTTCTAAGAACATTACCTGTATAAACATATTTAAAGGTGCACTCAGTAATATTGTGCTAATTAAAAGGTTAATGAATTTACTTTTAAGAAATGTCAATAAGATGATATACTCTTACTGCACATGAGTGTCTTGAAACTGACAGCAAAAACAAAAAAGTTGGGAAAACATCATTGCTATATACCAGCGGTGGCGAACTCCGGTCCTGGAGAGCCGCAGCCCTGCAGAGTTCAGCTCCAACCCTAATTAAAACTCACCTGCCTGTAGCTTCCTAGTAACCCTTCAGACCTCGATTAGCTTGTTCAGGTGTGTTTGATTAGGGTTGAAGCAAAACTCTGCAGGACTGTGGCTCTCCAGGACTGACGTTCGCCACCCCTGCTATATACAGTATATAGACAAAGAAGAAGTATGAAGTCACAGCAATTAATAAACATTTATGCATCTATGTCAATGTAAAGTCTAAGAACACTTGAACAAAGAAGTAAATGTAAACCAAACCTTACAGAGTGCACCTTTAAAGTAAAACATGTTCTAAATGGTATACATTAGAATGTTCAGCTCAGTATGTGTGCATTAAATCTCCTCTTCTCCCATCAGATCTGACAGTAGTGTCGGCCATGTTTGCTATCATTAGTCTTTTCCTGATGGTGATGGGAACTATCTGCATTATCATGGCAGTAAACAAAGGTGTTCAATTCTTCTTGAAGCCAGCCGCAGTTTGCTTCATACTGTCAGGTAATATTATTATGCTATTGGCCAACACCTCTAAACTAAATATTACAAATGCACTACTGTTCAAAAGTCTGGGGTCGGTAAGATTTTCGAATATTATTGAAAGAAATCTCTTATGCTCACCAGGGTTACATTTATTTGATGTGTGGGGGAAAAAAAAGGTGAGTGACGTGACAGCCAAGTATGGTAACCCATTCTTGGAATCTGTGCTCTGCATTTATCCAAGTGCACACACACAGCAGTGAGTAGTGAACACACACCCGGAGCAGTGGCCAGCCATTTTTGCTGCGGCGCCCGGGGAACAATTGAGGGTTCAACTGATCGGAAATACAGTAGAACAGCAATATTGTAACATTATTAAATTTAAAATGTGTTCTATTTTTGTATATTTTAAAATGTAATTTATTACTGTGATGGTAAAGCTGGATTTTCAGCATCATTACTCCAGTCTTCAGTGCCACGTGATACTTCAGAAATCATTCTAATATGTTGATTTACTGCTCAAGAAACATTTCTTATAATCAATGGTAAAAACAGTTGAGCTGCTTAATATTTTTGTAGAAACCATGATGCAGTTTATTCAGGATTCGTTGATGAATAGAAAGTTCAAAAGAACAGCATTTATTTAAAACTGATTTTTTTTTTTACATTATAAATGTCTTTACTATGTCACTTTTTCTCTATTTAATGCATTAATGCTGAAAAAGATTAATTTATTAAAAAGTCATACTGACCACAAACATTTGAACATTAGTGTGTACACTGATTTTAATATTTGTATGGGTTGTTGGTTTCTTTACAATACATATTTCAGAGTTGTTTCACTCCTATCACTTTGAATCAGACATCTATGCTAAATGACATGCACTGTACACATACACACCTAACAAATGGTGTAGAAACAATTTTTAGTCAGAACTCGCTAGGAAATTTCACAAAATTGCAAAGAATCAACACACAAAAGTGCAGCATGGCACTGGATTAAAAATTGGAGTAATAACATAAAGAGCAAGAAATTTGGAAAAGACAATGCACTTATTATCCATATTGCTAATAAAAGCCAAGTAACATAGGTGTGTATACATCTGATAATATTCTTTTTTCCTCTCTGTCTCTCAACAGGTGTCTTAATCTTCCTCTGCCTCATAGTTTTCCACCAATCAGTGCTTTCATTCTTAGCAAGTGACCAATCCATACCTCTACACCACGAATTGTCCTGGTCAGTGACGTGTGTAGGCTGTGCCGGGGCTCTGGTCATTTTTGCTGGGGCCTTGTTTTTGGTCCTTGCTCTTCCATACAGTCCTTGGGAAAAGTGCTTGCCTAAGAAGAACAGTGATATCTAGTGGTGTGGGGGCTGAAGTGCAGTACCAAGGCAACGTGATACTGTGAATAAGTTGGCACTAGAGAGGATGCTGTTGGAAATGTAACAGGAAGTGTTTATGTACCATTAGAATGGAATGGTTCAGTGGTGTGATAAAATAATAATACACATAAGCTCATAACTTTAACATAATAGCTCAATTGCTTTTTTGTGTAAAACTCATGTGCAATATTTCATTTTTGGTTGAACTATTCCTTTTGTTAATGTTTTTAAATGATGTAAGACATATGTCCTATATGACAAATATAATATAACAATATTTAAATTTTGTCAAATAAATCTTACATAGTTAAACTTGTATATTTTGGTGGACTTCATATACAGCTCGGCCATTTAAAGACAGAGGTTCTGGGTACTATTACATTTAACCTTTTATGAAGATTGACGTATAATTGAGGTAAAATTATAATATTTAATATCTAGGACTATAATTGGAAACAGAAGTCTAACCACTCAAGCAATACTGTAGTTATGCTGAAATATCGTTGTGGTATAAATGTCGTTATTGGAATAATTGGGTTTCCAGACACTGACTGTTATTGAAATTGTAGGTAACAAAAATGATGCTTCATTTATGCTTTTATATTTATGCAGACATTTTCAAGCATTGATCTGGTTTTGGCACTAAAGTACATCGAAAAAAAAAACATGAATCTTTTCTCTTTCATAATGTGGAAAACAGCCTTCATGTTTCGTTTATATATATATATATATATATATATAATAAATAATATATAAATCCAGGACAAAGCTGCTTGAGTGAATTTATTCTGTTCCTGGCTGACACTGATAATTTATTAACAGCGGTGCCTTAGACGTTAAGCAACCACAATTTGAAATGGAACTTCAGTTACGTGATGGTGCTTCCAGTTATAATGAAAATCTCGTATTCGGTTTCAGCCATGGTTTGAGTCTGGCAGCTGACAGTGCCAATGAAAAGCCCAGTTGATTCATCTCCGGTTCTGACCAGCCCTCTTCATCTGGAGGTGGTCGCTTGATGACAGCAAGAGACGAACTGAAATCAAAAGCATTAATTAAAAGCCCCAATGTCTGCTGCTGCTGCTCCTGCTGCTTCCCATCATGAATGCTGACATTGATGCTGATCTAGAATCAGTTATTGAAAGCATAAGAGGAAAACAGCTCATAAAAATGAGGAACTTTCATTGTTGGCTGCCTCTAGTGCATGACAGAAATAGCATTCCTACCGAGTTGGGCTAGATTATGCAACAATCCAAACTAGGAATGCGCTGGTTTAAAAATCAAACGTGTATGTTGTAATTATTTATTAGCCTATTAATTTGACCTTTTATTCAACAAAAGAATATTTTGTTGAAAATGTGTTTGCAAGTCTGCAGTGACATCCAACACCACAATGATGTACTCTGGGTATTTTTCAACAGATAATTTGCCTTTCGGTGTTTTTTCCCTATGCAAAACTGGACAGATTCTTCCTAATTAAGCAATGACTTTCTGGTTGTTCTGTTATTATTATCAGTTCTGGTTTTGGTTCACTGATTAATTTGATGATTTTCAGAACAGACTGAATGAAAATTGCACATTTTTGTATTCAAATATTTTTGAGTGAATTTTAAGTAAATATTTAAATTTTGCGCGTATTATATTATATTGGTGTATTATGTATATATATATATATATATATATATATATATATATTCTCTTCTTCCTTTCATTTCA
>NW_015548343.1:31389-36159 GCF_001515605.1 Sinocyclocheilus anshuiensis
GTGTATTATGTATATATATATATATATATATATTCCCTTCTTCCTTTCATTTCAAAAACACTTGAACGAGCTGTGTTCAACCAAGTCTCTGCTTTTTTTCACACAGAACAACCTCCTTGACAGCTACCAGTCTGGTTTCAGAAGTGGACATTCAACCGAGACTGCCTTGCTCTCAGTTGTTGAAGCCCTAAGACTGGCAAGAGCAGATTCCAAATCTTCAATACTTATCTTGCTGCATAATATTATGACCACCTTCCTAATATTGTGTTGGTCCCCCTTTCGCTGCCAAAACAGCCCTGACCCGTTGGAAATTTGGAGGCCAAGTCAACACCTCAAACTCGTTGTGCTCCTCAAACCATTCCTGAAGAGGTCACAGCCACCAGGAAATACCTTTTCCATGAAAGGGTGTACATGGTCTGCAACAATGCTTCGGTAGGTGGTACGTGTCAAAGTAACATCCACATGGATGGCAGGACCCAAGGTTTCCCAGCAGAACATTGCCCAAAGAATCACACTGCCTCCCCCGGCTTGCCTTCTTCCCATAGTGCATCCTGGTGCCATGTGTTCAGGTAAGCGACACACACGCACCTGGCCATCCACGTGATGTAAAAGAAAACGTGATTCATCAGACCAGGCCACCTGCTTCCATTGCTCTGTGGTCCAGTTCTGATGCTCACGTGCCCACTGTTGGCGCTTTCGGTGATGGACAGGGGTCAGCATGGGCACCCTGACTGGTCTGCGGCTATGCAGCCCCATACACAACAAACTGTGATGCATTGGCTACGTTTACATGCACAATATTTGGAATTGGACTGAATTCATTCCGATTGATGAATCTGAATGTAGTGTTTACATGACCGCTAAATAAAGTGATCGGGTTGATGTGCGTGTTTATATGTCACAAGCTTCAAATCGGAATTGATTTTTTTTTTTACATGCGCACACTGCACAAATATAGAGTTTCTCACTGTTTGCACATAATAACCGCTGTGCCGTGCTGCTCATATTTATCACGCAGTAAAAATGCCCCTCTCTGTGCCCAAAACAGGTTGCCTGTGGATGACAATCCAAAACAAGGACTGGTGGGAGGTTGTCCTGCTCCACTTCACAGTTGCCGAGTGAAAGGAGAGTTTTATAATGACAGGACACGCATTTATACAACACTTTATTCAAAAGGAAGAGCCGTTCGTTCCGTGCGTCATATGTCATTATGCTATTTCTGCATCATTGCACATGCGCAGTCCTTTCAGTTTCGGGGTTCAATCCGATCAAGTGTTTACATGCACTCTCAATCGTATTAGAAAAGGAATAAACCACCCCCTTCAATCCGATCGAAATTTAATTCCGATCGAGCTCAATCAGATCGATTAAGGTGTTTACATGAAGGCTTTTCAGTCCGATTGAGCCGCCAATCCGATTACAAACTGATTATTTGGTTGCATATAAACGTAGCCACTGTGTATTCTGACACCTTTCCATCAGAACCAGCATTAACTTCCTGAGCAATTTGAGCTACAGTAGCTCGTCTGTTGGATCAAACCACACAGGCCAGCCTTCGCTCCCCACATGCATCAATGAGCCTTGACCGCCCATGACCCTGTCACCGGTTCACCACTGTTCCTTCCTTGGACCACTTTTGATAGATACTGACCACTAGAGACCGGGAACACCCCACAAGAGCTGCAGTTTTGGAGATACTCTGACCCAGTCGTCTAGACATCACAATTTGGCCCTTGTCAAACTCGCTCAAATCCTTACGCTTGCCCACTTTTCCTGCTTCTAACACAAACTTTGAGGACAAAATGTTCACTTGCTGCCTAACAGTGTTGGGGAGTAACTAGTTACATGTAACGGAATTACGTAATTTAATTACAAAATAAAAGTAATTGTAATCAGATCAGTTACATTACTTTAATAAAGTAATTGAAAAGTTACACTACTTATTACATTTTAAGTAGGGTAACTTGTAATCTGTAACCTGTTACATTTCCAAAGTAACCTTCCCAACTCTGCTGCCTAATATATCCCACCCACTAACAGGTGCCGTAATGAAGAGATAATATTCAGTGTTATTCACTTCACCTCTCTCAAGTGTACTTTTATAATTATTGACTTCAAAAGTCTTACTATACGCATGCATTTTAACAAATCAAACCTTTGTTTTGTTTCACTTTTTTGTCTGACTGAATGAAAATTGCACATTTTTGTATTCAAATATTTTAATTTTGTGCATATTATATTATATTATAGTCAGCAAACAGGAGGATCAATACAGGTAAATGTCATTAATTCAAACTGACTTTATTGGTAAAACCAGAAGACAAGCAGTGAAGCAGGTGAGTGATTGTTCAGAACGCGATAGTCCAACATACTTGATAATAACAGTCTTAACTTTCCATGTATTGAAGATGAGGAGGGATCCTTGGAGTTGTGATTGATGATCAGTTAAGCTTCACAGACCATATTGCTACAACGGCCCAGTTCAGCAGATTTGACTTATACAACATTAGGAAGATTAAACCCTTCCTATCAGAGCAGGCCACACAACTCCTTGTCCAAGCTCTCGTTCTCTCCAGACTGGACTATTGAATGCTCTCTTGGCGGGCCTACCGGCACGTACTATCAAGCCTCAGCAACTGATCCAGAACGCAGCAGCAAGAGTGATCTTCAACGAGCCGAAGAAAGCCACGTCACACCTCTCTTCATCAGTTTGCACTGGCTGCCAATAGCCGCTCGCATCAAATTCAAGGTACTGATGTTTGTTTACAAGACAACCACTGGCGCTCCACTAATATACCTAAACTCACTAGTTCAGACTTCTGTGCCCTCCAGAAGATTGCGTTGCAAGTGAACGATGCCTTGTGGTGCCATCCCAAAGAGGCACAAAATCACTCTCACGGACATTTTCCTGTACTGTTCCCAGCTGGTGGAACGACCTGCCTCAATTTGAGCAGCCATTTGAGCAGTCTTTAGCCATTTTCAAAAAAACGTCTAAAAACATCTTTTTCGTCAGCACCTGACCAATTAATACTAACACTTACCTATTCTATTTACTCTAATTTATAAAAACAAAACACCTTGTTACGTGTACTGTGCTAGACTAAATGAGACTTGTCAAAGCACTTGTATACTGTTGCTCTCTTGTTGGTCTGATTGCTTCTATTGTGCTCTTTATTTGTAAGCCGCTTTAGATAAAAGCGCCTGCTAAATGATTAAACGTAATCTAAATGGAATCAGCGCCAGATCACAGAAAATGGAAACAGATAATAACTGAGAGAGAGATTTGTAGCAAGTAAATAGCATGGGTAGGTAGTCAGATAAGTTGACGCACGGTAGTGGACAACAAAGGTTAGTAGTATCTCAATGTAGGAAAACTTAGTCACAAACCACATCGGTGAAAGCAGTCCTATGCAAAGAGGAGACCAGACAATGGTTGTGTCTGAAAGCTCTAAAATGCTGCCTTCGGAGGCAGCATTCCAAAGCAGGAAGGCATCAAGGCACGTCCGAATCCAAATTCTGCTTTGCTTCCTGTCTCCGGAGGTACCTTCTTCTGATCTAATTTTGAAGGCAGCATAGATGTATCCTTCGCTGCCTTTGATATCCCACAATCCTGTGTGTTCCATTCCGTGACGGTTGAGCTAAAAAATAAATAAAGATGGCGTCTGAAACTTGCGTTTGGTGGTCAGTTTCTGTGTAAATGTATACTTCTGACTAACTTTTTGCACTTTTGGTGTTATTTTTAGCGAGAAATCAGTATTATAGTAATTAAATATTCGTTTAGTTATCACAAATACTCATAACTTTTTAGGAGTCCAATTCTGTCGTTTCAGGTTGAGCATCCACTGGTCTAGTCTGAGAGGGTCTGGATCACCTAGAGCAGTGAATCTCAACCTTTTGGTGTACTGGACCCCAGTCCAATTCAGAACCATCCTCAAGGACCCCCAGAACAAAATTTACTCGTATCATTTGTGTCTTTGTGAGGACCAAATGCAGTCAAGTATAATTCAAGTTAGCTGACTTGTCCAGTATTTCCGTGACGTCACCCGTTGACTTCTGAAGAGCTTTTTTGAAGCCCAAAGTGGGCGGAGCCGGTCGTCGCCATCTTGGCAGCGCGTCACCGCGCGTCACTCCCGGATAATCGAAAATGGGCAAAGAGGCGGGACGTGGGTGGCGCTGAGGTGCTCAAAGTGTTCACTGCACAGACGAGAAAACTTTTTAGGAGTCCAATTCTGTCGTTTCAGGTTGAGCATCCACTGGTCTAGTCTGAGAGGGTCTGGATCACCTAGAGCAGTGAATCTCAACCTTTTGGTGTACTGGACCCCAGTCCAATTCAGAACCATCCTCAAGGACCCCCAGAACAAAATTGACTCATCTATGTATCATTTGTGTCTTTGTGAGGACCAAATGCAGTCAAGTATTATTCAAGTTAGTTGACTTGTCCAGTATTTTGGCCATTTTTCTTTCATGGGAACATGTCATGTCAAAATATATAAAATTTATACAAAAATTCATACTTTATACGGACCCCCTGGCCTTACGTCAAGGACCACTAGGGGTCCACAGACCCCTGGTTGAGAAACACTGACCTAGAGTAAAACTTTACACAGACAAATAGATAACGTTAGTTACCTTTTTCACAAACTACTTTGCACAGTCCTCATTCTGTTCGGGACATTTTAAAACACTTAATTTGGCTTAATGCATTAAGACAGTGTTTTTCAAAGACCAAACTCAGAAAACACGTTATTAACAAATCATACTTACAGTATG
>NW_015548343.1:36262-48852 GCF_001515605.1 Sinocyclocheilus anshuiensis
GAATAGGAAAACGCTTACATGGCTTAATGCATTAAAACAGTGCTTGTCTGTACATAGTATGATTTATTAATCATGTTCTCACTGAGTTTTGTCTTTTAAAAATAGTTTTAATCGGTTTTAATTCATTAAGCCACATTAAGAGTTTTTCTTATAGCCTAACGGTTTTCTATGGGAGGAAAACGCTTAACGAGTAACGTTAATTACAGGCCTAACGTTACAGCTAATCACAGTCTGTCGGATTCTGGAGTGTAGTAGAGTTTTGAATAAAATTATAAAGAATAAATAAATTAATAATTAAATAAGAGCTGATGAGATCCTCAGAGCGCCGATCCAGAAAACATTTCCCGTGATTACATGCGAAGCGTTTTAATGGGACATTCTAAAACATTTAATGTGGCTTAATGCATTAAGACAGTGTTTCTAAAAGACCAACCTCTGTAAATATGTTATTAATAAATCATACTGTACACAGACATGAGTCCAGGATAGTAACACGTTAAGCGTTTTCCTCCCATAGAAAACCGTTATAAGGAAAACGCTTACATGGCTTAATGCATTAAAACAGTGCTTGTCTGTACATAGTATGATTTATTAATCATGTTCTCACTGAGTTTTGTCTTTTAAAAATAGTTTTAATCGGTTTTAATTCATTAAGCCACATTAAGAGTTTTTCTTATAGCCTAACGGTTTTCTATGGGAGGAAAACGCTTAACGAGTAACGTTAATTACAGGCCTAACGTTACAGCTAATCACAGTCTGTCGGATTCTGGAGTGTAGTAGAGTTTTGAATAAAATTATAAAGAATAAATAAATAAAATTACATTACAATATCACTCACCGGAAAAAATGGATCCCAGACTTGGACGGTCTGTTAGTACAATTAACCGCACAAGACATTTTATTTGATAATTTTAAGAAATAATCACGAAAATAACCCATAGACTGAATAAAGCAAAAGCAGAAACACGGCAGAGATGCCAAGTTCAGCGGATTAGAGACAGCAACGTCAATCCACCTGTAACGGGGCTGACAAGACGTGAGACGTGCGGATCCATATGCAAGCTTTATTAAAGCAGAGAGGAGGTCAGAAACACAGGCAGGGTCGAACGGTGGCAAACAGGTATATGGCGGGCAAGACACTAGAATAGTCCTAGGGCTAGCGTGGGTCAACGATTGGCGAACAGGATCACAAGGGCGAGACTAAAGGGATAACTCCAGGAAAACAGTCACAGATCAAAGACCGAGAAAACAGACAAGGCAAGACTAGGCTAGGCTGGGCTAGGACGCTAAAGAGGGCTCTGTAGAGTAGCTATCACTGGGTGCGATAAGCGCATACAATACTCGGCCGAGGGAAAGGATCAGAGTGAGTGTTAAATAGTGAGTGAGTGATATGAAACAGCTGTGTGCAATCAGTGCTGTGTGCAATCAGTGAAACAGCTGTGTGCAATCAGTGCTGTGTGCAATCAGTGCAATGAATGATGGGATATGTAGTCCGGGGTGATATGCAACAGTGTGTAGTGCGAGAGTCAATGAAAATGGAAAGGGTGACCTCTGATGGCTAGCAGATGAAAGTTCATGGACCGGATACGTAACACCACCTGTCACTCAAATGGCCACGCCCTTAATTATGCAGAAGTTTAAGGCTTAATATAATTTAAACGGATGAGTTATAAAAAAATTCACCCCCCTCACAGTTGTCATGAAGGGCAAAATTAGCTATATAGACCAAAATCATTTTTTGAACCAGGCTGTAAACGTTTTTTTCTGCTGTAAAGTTGGGCATTTTAACATGGGGAGTCTATGGGATTGACTCCCTTTTGCAGCCAGCCTCTAGCGGCCAGTTGATGAATTACAGTTTAAGTCACTTCCTTGTTGGCTTCACGAGAGAGAGCGGGAGATTGCCGCTCGGTGCAAACATGCTGCCTGCAAAGTCATTGCCTCATGAGGCAGCAAGTCAGCTGCCTAAGTTTTCAGATGCAGCCAATGTGTGTGTCTTTGGTGCTGGCGTTTAAAGACCAACTGATGAGGCTAATGGCAGACAAGTGTGGTGATTGTGGAACGTGAGCAGGTGTGAGCCAGGTGGGATTCTGGGAAATGTAGTGCACAGAAGTGACAGGCATAATGACTGGTGAGGTGACCGGCAAGTGACTGATGATCCTAGTGATCCTGATAATTATATATTATGTTATATTATATTGGTGTATTATATATATCCTCTCGGGTGTAGTTTTGTAGTTGTATGATTTCTGATTTCAAAGGTCTTACTGTGCACATGCATTTTAACAAATGCTTAAAAAACAAAGTGTGATATTAATGCATATTCATAAATAAAGAGTGGTGTGTATGCATTGATTCTTATCCTAAACTCTTTTTTTGTCTGAATTAAAATTGCACATTTTTATACTCTCAGGTGTAGTTTTTTACAGTGGTGTAATGTAACAAAGTAATAATAGTTAGTTACAGTAAGTATTTTTTAGGAGAATCTGTGCTTTACTAGAGTTAACTTCTACCAAAGTCATTTTCTGGTAAGCTATCTATACTTTTACTTAAGTGAGGCTTTCAAATACTTTCTCCACCACTTTTAGTTGTATAATTTTTTACTTCAAAGGTCTTACTATAGTGTACACGTGCATTTTAACAAATGCATTAAAAACAAAGTGTGACATGAATGCTTTATTCATAAAAAAAGAGTGGTGCAAATATTCGTATGCATTGATTCTTATCCTAAACCGTTTTTTGTCTGCTGTCGATCTCTCCTGCATTAGTGCACTTGTACATGTGCAGTCTACACATGCACTTCAGTATTTGTCAGATATGTGAAATGACATCCATGCCCGAAGCCAAGATTTTATTGCCTATTTCCATCTGTTTCGGATGTTTGGCATGCTCTCTTGATATGCGTTACTGTGTGTGCCAATCATCGAGTGATAGATTCTTCTCCTGACTTGGATTGCTGCAAATTTATTATAAAGAATAAAACATCAACCACTTTGCTCTCATACCTCGTTTCTTTCTGTCACTGTCACACAGAAACACATGTCATTTTCTTTTTTGACCTCCTTCCAGATTTCCATCTCCCTGTTCATCCCACTCATCTCATTTCCTCCCTTCTGTTTCCTCTAAATTTAGAGCATGGCCAATCGCGCTCCAGAGGACGTAAGCAACACAAACACGGATTAGAAGTGTGGTTTCCCTCTTTTACAAAGCCACCCAAACCTCTCGTAAAATAGTGACCATCAGTATAAACTAATTTTATTTACACTTACACACTGACTGACACCAGCATGGCGTGGATGTTATACTTAAGGTCAGCTTTGGTTACATATCAGGTGTCTTTACCTTCAGTGTGACTTAGATAAATCTGCAGGCCACATAGTAACTGAATATTCTGATGAGTTACAGCTTGTTTATGTCTGGCCTATCTTTAAACTCTGCCCTTGTTGGTTTGACCTCTGAAAACTCTGCTCTTACAGTTCACCTGCTAATGATCGCTAATGGTATTCCAACACATGGGATACCTGATCCTAAAGACCCCAAGAAAATGTCTGACAAGTGTTGTTTTCTTGCAATGACGTACTTCTTTAAATAGCTAGTAGCCTCTTGTTTACAGTATGTCACTGTCATGAATCATTATTTGCTACTTGCTAATGCTAGTCAAAAACAGGTATTAGAAGGAAGGACATTTAATTCTAAAGAATATATTATTGGATATAAATTGTAAACATTTATGATGCAGGAATAAACCCCAAATGACCAACTACTTCCACCCAGATTCTGAAGAATGTATACAATGGACACTTTACTATCCCATGAGGCCATGGGAGAGGAGTTGTAAATAGACCGCAGGGATATGACATATTTTTGTAGGCCAAACACAGAAATAGTTAGCATTTTAGCATTTCTGGTTCCACGTCCTGAAGTCAATAGTTTTTTTTTTTAAATGGGTTTCTGGTTAAAAGCCTAAAATAAGGTCTGTGGTAAACACAAGGCAAGATATTTTCACATTTAATCTATGACATGAAATACGTCAGTAATAAAATCAGTGATTTTTTAAGCTTTTATGTGTCTTAAAAAAGGAGATTGCTTGCAAGTGGCTAAATGGTACTACAGAGGTTATCAGGGACATTGAACGTCATCATGCTGAACAGGTAAACAAATCTATTCACTAGTCCGCTTTTACAGCCTCAATGTGTTGTATAATTGGCTCTTGCAAACTAGGGGGGACCGGGGGCAATTGTAAAAAATGTTACATTTTCCTTCATAACTCACAGACTACTTGAAATACACTAGTCATCTTTTGATACAAGAAACAAATATAGGTGCACTAATTAATAATATAATCTATGACATGAAATACGTCAGTAATAAAATCAGTGATTTTTTAAGCTTTTATGTGTCTTAAAAAAGGAGATTGCTTGCAAGTGGCTAAATGGTACTACAGAGGTTATCAGGGACATTGAACGTCATCATGCTGAACAGGTAAACAAATCTATTCACTAGTCCGCTTTTACAGCCTCAATGTGTTGTATAATTGGCTCTTGCAAACTAGGGGGGACCGGGGGCAATTGTAAAAAATGTTACATTTTCCTTCATAACTCACAGACTACTTGAAATACACTAGTCAAAAAAACAAATATAGGTGCACTAATTAATAATAACACGAAACGGACCGAGGGGCCCCGCTTCCTACCTCGCACCAGGCCCCGCGTTAGCTAAGGACGGCCCTGACTGGAGTATTCTTATTTTGGGAAACTTTTACTTTTACTTCACTACATTCTAAATCATAATGCTTTTTACTCCTCTACATTTCATCAAAACATGTCGTTCCTTGTTATTTTGAACTACATAAATCGAAAAATTAGCCTGATAAATTGGCTCACAAACCAAGCAGATTTCAGCTGTTCTCGAATCCACAACTCAGTGATTCAAATGATCCGGTCAGAGTCTCCAGTTAAACAATTCAGTGAATTCACAAGTCTGACTCCAAATGAGCCAAGAATGGGTGGTCCTCGGAGCTTGAGTGCACGCACGACTGATGGCGTTAAAAGAAAGTTACTAATGCCGAATTTTAGCATTTATTATTGTAAATGAAAATCATATTTAGATCATGATTGTCCATTGTTTGTGAACTAAAGCTGCTGTAAAAGGGCTGTTTAAGCCCACAATATGAAATGCTTGAATGTATACATGTCCATATTTGAGTATTACCATCAGAACGGTGTAGTATTTAAAAACTAAACAACGTTAAAATAACAAATTAATGCCCATGCATCTCCCCGTAGCACTTCAAATGATGTAAAATTAGTATGCTTGCATAACATTTTTCTTAAAATGTTAACACATTTTGCTGTGTAATGCAATGTGACCCCTTTTATGTTGTATATTTATATTTGGCAACACATTTTCTTTTTCCACATTTATATTTACTATACGATATATTTTGTTATTTCACTTGTTTGCACACTTGAATTATCAGTAGCTTATAGTAATGACATATTTTTAGCAGGAGGATAGAGTAAACAAAATTGCAAAATAAATAAACATTCATCAATCAGTACTTTTTATTTTTACCCAAGTACTTGATTTGTGTACTTTGTGTATTTGATTTGTGTACTTTGTATTTTTTACTCAAATACATTAATCAGCTGATGATTCAAGAACAGTCTTTAACCAAACTTTCATGAAATGGTACAAGATAGACATATTAACAGAATAGCTCTGTTATGAATGAGATCATGTGGAGATAATATTAATTTTGTAAAATGTAGTTTTACATTTTAATATGTTCATTTTGTAACAGAAAAGCATGTCAACACAGACAAACAAGGTGTTTACACTGGGCCATGTGGCTCGGGGGCAATTGTAACGCAATGTTACAATGACCCCGATGTTGCTGCCATGATAAAATCTCATATGCTAGCTAGCCACGCCTATATTAGCATAGGTTGCTCATGTTACTATTTTATCAATAACCTAGAGGTATAATGTATGTCAATTTAAAATCACAGTCATCGAAACTTTAGACAGCAGAAGAAAAATACTGTACATCCAAAAAGTGACTTTCTTACCTCAAAATCAGTATTTGTTAAAAACATCTGCTGAGGTGAAATGATTGTGCTCCTTTTTCACAGGCAGAGAGAATCCTACTGAGCATGTGCAGATTAAGTCTCATCACTCTAGCTTGTTTCTGACTGGATTGCTCCCTGTTACAATTGCCTCTTGTTGTCATTGTCATGTGACCTACCAGCGTCAGTTGCATCACTTCGCTGCCATTCACAAATCCTCTTCTATGGCCTCGTGGGAGTCCATTGGATACGCACTTTAGATTCTCGAAATAGTAGGTCATCCGGGGACTTTTTGCCTACTATTTTATTTACTATTTTATTTTACTGTAAATTCATGCTACATGCTAGTCTGTTCACATACTGTTTTTCACCTACTATACAGTCCAGTAACTTGCAAACAAACTCAAATTTTACCGGATCTTCTTCATCCTTTTGGTGGATCTTTATACTGACACCTATTGGTGTGGATGCATGAAATTTGTTTATTAATTTTTGTCAATAAAGCTGTTTGTGTTGTCAGTGTTTTTCTGTGAAAATACTAATTTGACTAATATTTTATAGTAAAAAAAAAATAGTGCAGTTATTTTTTATGTATTATTATTGTGTTAGTGTGATATGTGGTTAGAGCTTGATTCTGAACTTCTTGTTTCACTTAAGATGTGTATTGCTGCTGTTTGTATTTTGTGTCCATTGGTTTGGACAGGAGTGCTGTTGATGCAAATTCAAACTGTAATGCAGATTGATGTCAGCTCTTTTGAACAGGCACACAGGTGACATTTTATGGTGACACTTCTCTGAAAGGTATGTACAGTAAGGACGCCTAAGACTAAATATCTGTGAAGGAGTGGATGGACACGCACACACAAATGAGGCCGCTCAGCCAGCTTTTAGGCTATATATATATATAAATATATAAAAGTGAACGTGACACTCTAGTGCAGTGGTTCTCAGGTTTGAGAACCACTGCTCTAGAGAATCCTCTCTTTCAGTCATGTCCTTCCCTTGAGCTAAACGCAGGCAATAATGCGTTGCTTTATTTCTAATTACTCTATTCCTGTGTGTGCGTCTCCTGAAGGCTTGCGTGTTTGGCTGTCTACCTAGACAGTATTTTTAAGGCCTTTTTAGATACTTCATTCTGGCCAAATTCAAAGGCAGAGATTCCAGAGAAGGTGATGCCAGATTCCTGAGAAAGGTCTGGCTGCAGCCTTGCGCTTGCACTCTCAGACGTGCATTCTCAGGCTTGCACTCTCAGACACTTGCACTTCCGCTAGCGACGTCACTTGCAGTCTTTATTCTATATACATATTTATTATATTAATAAACTGTATATTGAATATTGAACATGAATCCATGTTAAGTGTTTATGTTTTTCTACAGGAGGAAAACGCTTAACAAGAGACTTTGCGCATTGCGTTCATATTCTGCTTTTCTGTGGCCACGGATTTGCGGGTGGCGTTGCAGGTATCGGAGAGTGCAAGTGGTGATTGCAAGTGACTTCATAATTTAGTTTCTTTTTTCTTGTCTTCACCACCTGGCTACTGTTGTAAAATGTTGAGAGATTCAAACAAAAAGTAATCAATAAATAGAACAAAATAAAAAATAATAAAGACTGCAAGTGACGTCGCTAGCGGAAGTGCAAGTGTCTGAGAGTGCAAGCCTGAGAATGCACGTCTGAGAGTGCAAGCTCCAGCTGCAGCCAGACCCTTTTGAGATTCCTGGGAAATACCAACTGCAAAAATATTTAATTAAATAAGGTTAAAAATAAATTAATCTAATTTGTGTATTTCTGTATGTGTTATGCTTATACTGACTATTGCTTCATTAGCTTAGCAAAATACTAACGTCAAGGAATGTGTGTGTCACATTCAAGCGGCAACCTCCCGCTCTCTCTCCTGAAGCCAACACGGAAGTGACTTAAACTGTAATTCGTCAACTGGCCGCTAGAGGCTGGCTGCAAAAGGGAGTCGTTCCCATAGACTCCCCATATTAAAATGCCCAACTTTACAGCAGAAAAAAACATGTTTACAGCCTGGTTCAAGGAGCTTCAGTGTAAATATTGTGTCAATATCAAATCAATTTGAGCGCAATTTAAACCCGGATGATTGTAACCACTCTAAGTTCGTCTGCCTTGGGAAAGCTAGGGTGTCTCAGACATAGTGACAACACTCGTTGCCTTCTCTAGTGCAGCTCAACCAGGTCTCGTCCCATTCGTCGATATTTGTGATACAGTCTATGGTGATATCACAAATCCCGGAAATTATGCGTTGTAGTCCGAACGAGTCGTTCGTTGTAGTTTTTGAAAAGTGATTTCTGTTAAATAAAATATCTCCTTTTGAAGTGGACTTTGAGCTTTGTAACTTTGCAGATATTTTTTTATGCTCAAACAGCAACATTACAGACTAACTAAAGTTGAAAAAGTGAAAAAGCATAACAGGACCCCTTTAAAAGGCAGCTGACTATGTAGGTGCCCCTTAAGGGATCTCACTGGCGGTGATTACCAGGTGGTGTACAGCCATCCTCTTGGATACACATTATGCACTTCCCATAGTTGTTGACTGGAATATGACTTAATTACAGGATAAATGTCTGTTTTTCGTGTAATAATATGCGTGTATAAAGTGTGGTGTATCAAATCCCTCTCTAGTCTTATGGGTCTTGATGACCCTCACTTTGACCCTCATCTGTCACACCAAATCCATCCACATGAGCACATAATTGCGATGCACACAAAGCCAAAAGGCACAGCATTATGAATATATCATATATTAGATATGAATCATGCATACAAAGTTACAAATAAACATGAAAATAATATGCTGCAGTCAAAACTGCTAACAGTATGCACATAGATCTGTTTTACACATTCATAGAATATATATTTTATTTTACCAAAAAAGTTTTTTCCACACACACGCACACACAATTATATATATTTATATTTATATTCATAATATACTATATATTTAATAGATTTTTTTGTCTTTTCTGGTGAGGTTTTTTAGGTATATGTATTGCTCCCCTGGAATGAATGCCTTTCACTTCTGTATTCTGTCTCTTTCTTTTTCTGTTTTTTGACTTCCAGTCTCAAAAGCAGTTCATTATAATTATTATCCCATCATAACAATATTAAGACTGTTAATATGATAAATAAATCAAATATATTTATATGAAGACTTAACTACTTGTACACTTACGGTTACAATGAAAAATTCCACAGATCTAGATATTAACAATCTTTGTAAAAACTACAAAATGTCATAATAATAATAATAATAATAGTCGTCACACTCCCGCAGAATTAACACATGCTTGACACTGAATGACATCGTGAAATATAGTGTCAACATGTGCAAGAAAAAAAATCACAGTTTGAGTTCATCAATCGAAAGGAAATAAATTAAAATGGATAATTGTGCAAAAACAAAATACCTTGATAAAAATGAATAATGTATAAGTTAACCCAGCAATGACAATTAGCATAATAAAAAAACAAACAAACAACAACTCTATTGGAATGCTAAATAAGTTACAGGCATAACCTGATGATAAAGCACTGGAATTGAAAGAGCTTGAAGAACCGAAAGATCACCATCACACACATCGAGTATTTCAACATGAATCAATAAGAAGTGCGGATGGAATTCTGTTACTCAAGTCACCATGTTCAAAAATGAGGAAAAAAAGAGGATCTATTGCCTTCTTATTCACTTCTTTGTCGTCTTGCAAGCGGACCTTGTTTTGTTTCTCAGCCCTTTCTTGCTTTTTTTCCCTTCTCCCGTTTCCCTCCTTCCCGCTTTACTTCCAATTCATGTAATCGCTTGTTTTCCCCGTCACTCTCTTCCCTCCCCCTCCAGCTTTTCGTTACACAGGTGTTGTTCTCCTGTTGAGAGTGTTAGTGTTTGAACTGTCTCCTTTACCAAGTCGATCCAAGGTACCCAGCCCTCGATCCCTCTCCATGGTGGCGGAGGAGCCGGCGGACAGTGGCGGCTGCTGGGGGCCGGAGGAAGATGAGGTATTGAGGGTGGCGTTGGTCGATGCAGCCAGGTTCGACTTGGACAGAGAAGGCAGCGTTCCCGTCATGAGCGCTCCTCCGCCGCCCTCCTTTGTCGGAAAGTAATTGTGCAGCTGGTAGAGCGTGGCACGGTCGACTGTACCATACATGGGCGGCTTACCTTCCCTGCCTAGCGTGTACATGGATATATCCCCCATCCCTCCTCCGGAATGCTTATGCGGATTGGGAAGCGTGGCTACTGAAAAGGGTGGCGGGCCGGCGGCCAGGGGCGGGCCGAAGTTCTTGGGAGCGATGGTGGAGGTGGGGGACTGCTCGCGGGAGTGGGTCGGCTCCGCTGTGGAGCGTGAGCTGGAGCGGGAGGAGCGCCGGCGGAAGCGATATCCCGGTAGGCGTAACACAGCTGAGGTCGTGCTGCGGAAGAGGTCAGTGCGCGAACGGCAGCGCAGTTCTTTGTTGCGCTCGATGTAAATGTTGACGGCCAGCACACCTACCACTTCTGCCAGAATGAACGACAGGCCGCCGAAGTAGAAGGACCACCCGTAGGAGTAGTGCCACTTCTTGTCCTCATCCTTTTTGGGAGAGATGTCACTGAGCGCCGCCGAGATGTATACAATGACACCTATGATGTTGCTCAGGCCTGGATCAATTCAAAACAAAATGTTTGTTTGTTTGTTTGTTTAGGTCAACAGTTTTATTTTTAATACAAAGCAAGGATTCAAACACTCTGGGGTGAATTCACTAAGAATGAATGAAGCAACCGCTGATGCCATAGTTCTAAATTCTGTTTAATAAATCTAACTCTAACCATACCAGCCAAATATTAATTACACCAGACTAACAGCACTGATTGAATAATGCGCTATAATAAACCTAGTTTGCATAGAAATGATGTGCGATTGTTCTGAAAAGAATCATTTTAGTTTTATTTTAAAAATTTTGTAATTTTGTTGTGCTATTGCCATTTTTTGGCTTTAGATTTATTTAGCTTTAATTTGTTTTTATTTCATTTAGTTTGAGTAATTTTAGCACTTTTTCATTTCAACCATGGCAACATTTTCATCATCAAAGTTTTTCATCTGTCATTTTATTCTTTATTTTATTTCAGCTTCATTTCAATTAATGAAAATGGTTTTTAATAGCTTTAGTTTTTGTTAACAATAACAATACTAATATGCTGGATTTTAGATAGGTACTGAAATACGGCACACAAAAGCACCAAAAAAAAAAAGTTTAGTGAATTCACCCCATCACAAATGACTGTAAATTAGGATCCTACATGTGTCATAATGAGAAATGTTACCTGCCACTACAAACAAAATGCCTGCTCCCAAAATGATGTGTCTTTTGGTCTTGTGGAACCGACTAGAAGCCACACACACTCCACCTAGCAGCAATAATATGGCACTGAGGATAGGAAATATACTGGAGGCCCTGACTATACCTGAGAAGAAAAAATAAAACAGAGACAAAAATTTTCAAAAACTTATGTTCAAATGTATTGCTTTTACCCATATCCCAATATTTATAATGCAAAAATCAGTTATAGTCCATAAAACATGCACAAATCAACACTCCTGACTCACGTAAAAGGTACTCTGCAGCATCCTGGTCATAATCAGCATCATCTGGGAAATGATTAATCTGGGAACACACTCCTCTCTTTAATCCTAAAGAGAATCAGAGAGAGAGAATCTTTCAAAAGTGTCACCATATTTTCTGGTTTCTGAAAAACTAAATAAAGTAGCACTTAGCATCGGTGATGCAACACTTGTTTGGGCGACTTGTTTGAGTTCAGCCTGCAACATTTCAATCTCCCCTAATCATTTCCTGTCTTATTTGTCAATTTCCCTATAAATAAAACTGACAAAGGGCTAAAAGAAAAAAATGGTGTTTGAATGGGGCTCAGTCAAACAGTGGCTGAGGTGTTTTGTTGAAAATGGATTCAGAGTAGATGTCAATGGCTGGGAGTCACCCCAGGTCAAAGGCGTCATGCAGTGCTCTCCCATGTGATATTAACCATTCACTTTAGACAACATGTTGGTGCACTGCATATACCCAGAGTCTCCCAGTGCTTGCTGTTTTTATTTTATGCCGCAGGATGGCGAACAAGCCTTTTTCATTTTTGTGTGCCAAGAATCTTGAGGAATTCTGTATGAAACCATTTTTTTATGAAAAAAATTGTTTTATTTATTTTTGCTTTTGCAGAAATGTTCTAGTATCTAAGGATGACTAAGAAGGCATTAACATTAATATGAATCTGTTTTTCCTCCACTACACTCAAAAAACAAAACAAACAAAAAAAACAGTCAGAAAAACAGCCCGAAAAGTTAAATAATAAAACATTTTTTTTTTAATTACTGGAATAATTTTGTATGCATGTGTATAACAGTGCGACCAATGTAGTTTGATTCATGAACAAATTACTCTTTTGAACCAGTTCTTTTAAAGGTGCCATAGAATGCATTGATACAATATTTTAAATTGTTGTCTGATATCTACATAAAAGGTATGTG
>NW_015548343.1:48961-56131 GCF_001515605.1 Sinocyclocheilus anshuiensis
TTTTGGTCCAGGGTCACAAATGGTCTGTTTTTACCTTATTTGGAAGGATCATGAATAATAATTTTGAGCTCTGCTCTGATTGGCTGTTTCACAGTGCAGCTCATATCAGTAGCTCACACGGCAGGAAGGAAACACAGGGAAAATATATATTTCAATACTGTCTCTCGCCGTTATATCGTTGGGTACTTATACTGTATATAAAATGCGGGCATCAGGGAGCCGCTATTAATATGCGGGGCATTGAAACTGCTTTCGAATGCACGATGGCTTTTTACTTTCACTTTCAAGATTTGCAATCGCACGTGCTCTGTAAACTACAGCGGCAGTACTTACCACACATTTTACAAGATCAGATGCTTGTCAGTAGTGCTCAGGATCTGTAAATCATTTGCCTTTATCCTCAGTCATCTCTCCTTACTCTGTTTATGTGGTAAGTGAAATCTTATGTCCTGTGATGTAACAGGCTACTGCTAGAAAGCAGCTAACCATGTCCCTTTAGTGGCTCACATTATTTTATTAGAACGTGTTATTTGTTTTCCGTGCCTTTCTGAATACAGACACCAACCCATCCCTGCACATCACATCCCCTGCACAGCCTGGAACATTATTAATATGCGGGGCATTGAAGCTGCTTTCGAATGCACGACGGCTTTTTACTTTCACTTTCGAGATTTGCGATCGCACGTGCTCTGTGTAAACTACAGCAGCAGTACTTCCCACACATTTTACTAGATCAGATGCTTGTCAGTGGTGCTCAGAATCTGTAATTCATTCGCCATCATCCTCAGTCAATGTACTGTAATATAACAGGCTACCGCTAGCAAGCAGCTAACCATGTCCCTTTAGTGGCTCGCGTTATTTTATTAGAACGTGCATTATTTGTTTTCCGTGCCTTTCTGAATACAGACACCAACCCATCCCTGCACATCACATCCCCTGCACAGCCTGGAACATAACATTTATTTCCATGATCTGCCATTTTCGCTATTATCCTCGCTTGTTTCTTCACAATACCTGCAGAACTTCTGATGATTGGGCTGTGCAGGTTCGGCTGGCGGCAGGCATAGAACATGGGCAGGTATATGCAAATGTCGGGGGCGTAACTATTAGTGATCCCGACTGTAACGTCACAGTCGGTGTTATGTTCTGATTCGCCTATTTTTCAGTGGTCTTTTGCATGCATGAGATTTACATAAGAAGGAGAAAACAATGGTGTTTGAGGCTTACGGTATGTCATTTCCATGTACAGAACTGTTATTATTCAACTATGCCAAGGTAAATACAGTTTTCCATTCTATGGCACCTTTAATCAATTGTTCAAAAAGAATCACAAACTCATGCATTACTGGTTGTTACTGAATCGCTCACTTACTTATAATATATATTACCTGTTACATGAAAATGTGTAGAGACTTTTGCAACAGAATAATTTTTGCAAAACTTATTAATATTTTACATTTATTATATAGTGGACAGTGCAATTTTATAAGAAACACTTAGTAAAGTAAAGAACATTTCCCTTAAAAAACAGATCAGTTTGCGCTATATAAAGCAAAGAACCAAAGGGAGCAATATAATAAGTCAAAATGACTTTGTTTTTGTCTGGTTTGATTATGCTGCAAATGCAACGAGAGAGCAGCATGGCACCTTTGACCTGCAATGACTCACCACATAATCATAGCCATTGACATGTACTCATAGGTTTTACAATGCAAATGGTAACAATACAGCCCATTTCTGTTTCAAACCTGTCTCTTGAGACCTGGCTAGAGCAAAGGAGGTACTGTACTGTTAAAACAACTAGCTTAACATGGACACCCCGCATTGCAGAGCCCAATGGTTAAAATGGTTAAAAGGATCTGAAGGCAGCGCTTCCTACAATGCTTTTGATCACTTTAAAGTAACCCTAAAGCTAGACAGTGAAATCAGTTTGTGTTAGGGTTCTGATTCACTGGCCTGGTTTTGTTTTTCTCTGTAACAACAATCTTCCTAAACCTAAAAAATGTACTTGATGTGGTAACATGATAATTATTTTATTTTTTTTAATGAACCATATTATTAAATATGAGTGAATCAATCTGACTGCAGTCAGGAAGAAACAGATCTTAATGGAGAAAAAAAAAAAATCATGTGGAAGCCAAAACTGAATCGCATGTTGACATTTGTAGACCTCACTCTTAAAAAGAGTTGAAGCTTATTGTGATCATGTGATAAAATTTCAAAGAAAATTTGTGTCCTTAATATTACAGGGGTCTTATTATGCTTTTTCACTTTTTCAACTTTAGTTAGTCTGTAATGTTGCTATTTGAGCATAAAAAATATCTGCAAAGTTACAAAGCTCAAAGTCCAATTCAAAAGGAGATATTTTATTTAACAGAAATCATTTTTCAAAAACTACAATGAACGACTCGTTTGGACTACAACGCATAATTTCCGGGATTTGTGATATCACCATAGACTGTATCACAAATATCGACGAATGGGACGAGACCTGGTTGAGCTGCACTAGAGAAGGCAGCAAGTGTTATCACTATGTCGGAGACACGCTAGCTTTCCCAAGGCAGACAAACTTAGAGTGGTTACAATGATCAGGGTTTAAATCGCGCTCAAATTGATTTGATATTGACACAATATTTACGCTGAAACGCACAGGCGGCTATGGTAAAGGGCATGACATTTCCCGACCAGGCGCCGAGTGCTGCCAATCACAACACACACTGGCCCAGCTAACCAATCACAGCACATTTCGTATTTCAGAACTATTCGAGCCGTTCATGCCAGACTGGGGAGAGAGGTGTTGTAATAATGTAAAATATGTGAAAAATAATGTTTTTCAAACAACCTAGTATGAGAGCCTGTTCTAGTACACCCCCAAAACAAAATCAAGACTTTGTAAAAGAGCATAATAGGACCCCTTTAAGAAAACTCGTAAGTGACATTTGAAATTTTGTAATAGACAACAACTCAATAAGCTTCTAATGTGACCATAGACTGTATAAAAACATAGACGTAGTGTCCGTGACGTTACCCGTAAGTTCCTGAAGAGCGTTTTTGAAGCTCAAAGTGGGCAGAGCCGGCCGTCGCCATCTTGGCAGCGCGTCACCACGCGTCACTCCCGGATAATCGAAAATGGGCAAAAAGGCGGGAGCTGGTTGCTGAAACCACGCCCACCTAGCTCGACAGTGGTGACGGCAGCGGGCGTTTAAAGACCCCTTTAAAGTTGTAGGCTACTCATTTTGTAAAAGCAATACGGCATTTGAGGCCATGTTATTTTGTGAATATAGTCACCTTACTGCTTAATTCTGTAATGCTTTGATTCTGATTTTTTTGCAATTTAAATGTTCAGAAAAGGACAATTCAAATATAAATGTCATGAAAGGACTGAAATTAATACTTTTATTCAGCAACGATCCATTAAATTTATCAAAAGAGACATTAAAGACTTTTACAATGTTACAAAAGATTTCTATTTCAAATAAATCCTGTTCTTTCTATTCATTAAAGAATCCTGAAGAAAATATTAAGCAGCACAACTGTTTTCAACATTAATAATAATAATAAATGTTTCTTAAGCATCATATCAGCATATTATAATGATTTCTAAAGAATCGTGGGACACTGAAGGCTAGAATAATGGCTGCTGAAAAATCAGCTTTGATCAAATAAATGCAGCCTTCATGAGCATAAGAGACTTATTTCCAAAACATTAAAAAAAATCTTACTAACCCCAAACTATCTTTCCTGACAGATTCAGTCATGTTTGTACATAAAATGCACTCCAAAAAAGCTCTTGAGCACTTGAACTGCCCCTCTAAAAATGTCTATTAAGCGGCATTGATCAAAACAGAGCTGCAAAAAGAACTGCAATGTTAGGTTGGTCGTCCAGACCGTAACACATAACACAATCTCAAATTCAGCCACTTTCCCCTCTGCAATATAACTTCCATGAATCACTTGCGCAAACTGCACAGGTAGGGACCTTCTTCATGCACCATTTCCCCTTCCATACATACACGGCCCATTCCTTCACAACACACACAAACACAACCGTTCACTTACCTTCCAGGCAGCAAATCCTCCAGAGTCCGGAGTGGGTGAGGGCTCCAGGATCCTTCTTGTCCTTGTTGTGGGGGTCATCCTGAGAGGAGTTGGCAGTGCTGTTGCAGATAAAGGCCCGAGCGTACAGCCAGTAGTCCGTGCCAATGGCCACGGTCATCAAGGCGAAGGCTGCGAATGCTCCCACAGTGGTGAGAAGCACCTGAATTCCCCGCTCGCACCACACCATGGCTGAAGTCATGAACAGAAACACGGCTCTGGTTAAACGAGGAGCTATAAGAGTATGAACAGAAAGCTTAGTGAAGTGGACAGTGTTGAAAAGATGGGTATAAATAAAAAACATGAAGAAAGATTGTAAT
Organism: Sinocyclocheilus anshuiensis; assembly: GCF_001515605.1. NCBI lineage: Eukaryota > Metazoa > Chordata > Actinopteri > Cypriniformes > Cyprinidae > Sinocyclocheilus > Sinocyclocheilus anshuiensis. The sequence continues at coordinate 53,377 of NW_015548343.1, forward strand.
CGGAGCCCAAGGTTACAGGAAGAAGTAGATGAGATGAACGTGTGATCCTGCAGAACATATCAAGTGTTGGGAGATCAGTTCACATTGCATTTTGTGAGGACATTTGAACCAAGATGCACAAATGACATCAGTGTGTCCAAATATAGGTTGCTGAGATGGTGAGCAAATGCCAATGCAACATTGGTGAAGAATGCACATCTCTGAATATACAATAAAAAAATAAATACTGCAATAAAGTGCAGAGGTCAAAAAGGTCACAGCTTTTAGATCATAACCAAACTGCTCATAGTCCCATGGGCACGTAGTTGCCAGGCAGTTACTGTGAACAGTCACGAGACAGTTGTAACTGAGCATTTCTTTGCATGGATAGATCTTTTATAAGGAGCAATTCAAGCATGTTGATCTGGGCGAAAGATATTTAGGGCTATGGTCCAGTGCTTCCTTGCAGAAGATTAGATTGTTTCTGATTAATAAAGCTAAATTTGTCCGCTGACTGAATGCATACTGCAAAAAATACATAGCTGAACCAAAATCTCTGTTCAGTGAATCTCAAATAGTGCTACAAGAACATATTAGAGCAATCACATGACTGACGTTTTATGTTTAATACAACACTTAAATGAAAAATTTATTGAAAAAATGATTTCGGTAACAGTGATACAAATTAAATTGATTATACATGGCCACCATTTCCTAACTATAGAAAATGATTATACATGGCCACCATTTCCTAACTATAGACGGTTGAATCTTTTTTTGTGCAAATTGAAAAAGAACCAGATTATTCATTGACATATTAAGGTATTCTTTGGAGAGTTTTTCCATATTATATTACTTTAGATAGACCATTACAAAATAACATAATGAACCCAAACATGAAAAACAGAGGGTAAAAAAGATCTAATATATATATATATATATATATACAGTGGTGTGAAAAAGTGTTGGCCCCTTCCTGATTTCTTATTTTTTTGCATGTTTGTCACACTTTAATGTTTCAGATCATCAAACAAATTTAAATATTACACAAAGATAATGCAAGTAAATACAAAATGCAGTTTTTAAATGATGCAATAATGTCCAGCTGAGTGTACGTTACACTACTTATTAAATATTATATTATATTATAAATATTATATTATTAAATATAAAAATATATGTAGATATGAAATACTGATCTATTAGTAATAGATTAGCTTTATATTATGAAAAATCGTTGATTACAACATGCAACAACACTCAGCACTATATATATATATATATATAGAGAGAGAGAGAGAGAGAGAACAAATCACAATTAATATTGAAATGGTATATGGATTTTTCACAAATTTTATTTTAATTTCATTTTTTTATATGTTTTATTTGTTTACATATTTGAATCTTTGTCTGGAATTGTTTGTCAACTCCTTGCGCTATGTGTGATTCCCTGAAAAAAAAAGAATTAAACTCCTTTGTTTTGTGCTCCTGGTCTCCGCGCTCCTCACAGTAGCAACACCTGACAATATTATTATATCATTATAGTTATTGTGTATATAATAATACATATATAATATAATATTAAATATATTAAAAATTATAAAAATGTAATCATCTTATTATAATTATATATTTATAATATGAATTTCTACATTATAATTATTCTGCAATTCAAGGTACTTTTTCTATGGACTACTTAGCTCAAATGTTTTGTTACAATATAACAATGTCTTCATGATCTGAGTGACATGAAAGTAGCACCGGCATGTTTCCATGGACAATGGTTTAGTGTCCAAAAAACATTTTACAGCTCAGTTCCACAATTGACCAATCAAGTATTCCAAATAGAGATCAGAGAAATAAAGCACACAATGAACTCATGAGAAACTAAGCAGAACGCATAAACTAAGACTGACAATGAACACTTCTGGAACATCTGAAGATGTCTGCAAGAAAGTTCCCAGATAAGACAACAGTAAGCTGAAAATGATGCCGTCATCCAGCAGAACACGTTCAGACTCTCACTCAAGAGCATTTCACTAAACATGACAACAAGCATAAGACACAGTGGTCTCTGCACAGCACCGGCAGCCATTAATGAGATCCGATTACCTGGAGGAATGTGTCTTCCCTTCCCATCCATTCCTGCAGCTCTCCGGTCCTTGTCACTGAAGATTGTACCAACCAGAGTGTCCAAGCAGCATCCATCGACTGTTATCCCTTGCTCTTTCTTTCTCCCCTCTTTCACGCTCCCCTCCACTCTCTCTTTCTTTCTTTCTCTCTCCCCCTGTCTCCTGCCCGTGGGTGGGTGTAGATTTTCTAGGTTTCGCTGCTTTTCTCCTCTTAGAGAGATTTCATGTCAGGAATCCTACTGCTTCTCCTCCTGAGGAGAAACAAACAATGAGAACAGAGCTGAAAGAGACACAACATGTTTAAGGTGCATGCTGGAGGGGAAAAAACAGCTTGAGATTGCATTCTTGCCATTAAAAGATCATTATCATGACAGCAGTACATGTATTTCATCCAGGCGAGCGGTGAATCTAGATGGTTACATCGCCCATACATCCGCGGGAAGAGCAAGGGATATATAAAGATAAAGAGAATAGAGAGAAAGCAAGACAGAGCGTGCGCCATTCCATCACCATGGCAACAGCGCATTCTGAAGTCGAGAACAGAACAGGATGGTGTGTGATGTTGGTGAGTGAGGTGATGCTAGTGTGTGTGTGTGTGTGTGTGTGTGTGTGTGGAGGGAGGGGGGGGTGGGCAGGCTGTATTC
>NW_015548343.1:57415-81420 GCF_001515605.1 Sinocyclocheilus anshuiensis
GGGGGGGTGGGCAGGCTGTATTCATCATAACATACCTCGTGATTTGCCAAACCCTCGATTGTCATGGATGTTCTAAATTCACCTGGCGGGTGGCTTCAATCAGCATTCTTTTCTGACCATATGGTGATGCGGTAATGACATGCGCAGTGAGGACAGCAGATCTGTCCCCCCATGACGAACTCAGACTCTAATAGGCGGTTACTTAGAGTTTTGTTCTGTCTGTTCAGAGTCTTGTCACTCATGCTCATTCTCAGACACAGGAAACCAAACAGTAACAAACACCACAGTTGAACACACACAAAGGAAGATTAATGAAATGAGATAAACACATCAAAGATCCTCCATATAGAAATGTTCTCACACCTACATACATTAATAATTAAACACACACACACACACATATATATCTATACCCTCGTGGCAGAAGACAATAAAATAAAATGTATTTTAAGAAAAATATGAATGAATTAAAATACTTGCTATTATGCCAAAATTAATATATTCATTTATAATATGAAAATATTGATATAATAAATGAATGCAACTTACAGTCTCTTTTATTGAAAATTTCTTACACATACAGCATATTATGCATGTACTGAATTTAAGAAGAAGATTATATCTGTAACTAACAGAATATTTTTTTAAATAATATTTAAATTTATACTGTAATATAATTAAAGTGCATGCCGTTTTTGTTCGCAAAACTTTTGGGCTCTGCAAAGATCCTAATGAAAACTTCTCACACCTACAGTACATACATTTAATATTGATTAAAAAGAATAATATACCTTGGTGACAGAAAAAAATAAAATAAGATTGAATATAGAATTATAAATAATAAAAATACAATAATAATAAATAAATAATAAAAGTAATATTGTTGTTATTATGCCAAAATCAATATTTTAATTTATAATATAAAAATATTGATAATATATTAAATGCATTTCAACCTTCATTCTATTTTATTCTAAAATTCTAACATCTATATTATGCATGATGAACTTAATAATAATAATAATTGTTATTATTATTATTATTATTATTAGTAGTAGTAGTAGTAGTAATAGTAGTAGTAGTAGTAATAGTAGTAGTAGTAGTAATAGTAGTAGTAGTAGTAATAGTAGTAGTAGTAGTAATAGTAGTAGTAGTAGTAGTAGTAGTAGTAGTATACCTGTAACTATATAAATATTTGTAAAATATATATATTATATATATATAATAGGCTATACAATAATGAAATAATATAAAAACACTTTGGGGGACTAAACAGCAGGCCATCCTCTGGCCACATATTAGCCAAGTTTGTGGAGAAAAGGCAAGCTAGTGTTTTAATGATACATATGACTGAGCTTCTGTAAGGCACTAATGGCCTCCCAGCATGGAAACACTGATATAACATGGCAACCATGTGTCATGTCTGATAGAAACAACAGAGGATTCAAGCGCCTTGCAGGAATGGTTCAAACTTGCCTTTTTCATACAACAAGAGGAATAAACCTCTCTAAACCAGTGATTTAAACTGCACATGCAGCCAGTTCCCATTGCTTCCATTATTGCTGTTGTCACATATAAAAGCATTTTAGAGCCATTAAACATTTTTATTAAAACACATTGGCACTATAGGTTAAGCACCAGAAGACATTTGCGTCTTTTGTGTGTGTGTGTGTGAATGAATGAATGAATGGAAAAGCATCCAATCATTTTGAGGTGGACTTACATTTATTATGATATAATATACGTGCATAAATGTAATTTATCACCTCAATTGTCAAGTATAAAGTGTCAATTAACATCACATCTCTTGGTTGTATAGGTCAGTGCCACTAGTGCAACACGTTGCGATATTGCAGTGCCAACGGACATTCAGTCGATCAATGATTTGTTGTTTTGGCCTTAAAGGGATATGATACAACATAAACAAATGACTGATTCACCTAAGCCATTAAAATGACTGGCAGATATTTCTCCTGAGAGCGTTACTAGAAGCGTTCAGTCCGTGCGAGTCTCCATTGAGCTCGCGCATCTGCCATCGAGACGCGAGTGAAACGATTGAGTCATTTCACAATATTCACAAACAACTGTCTATAGAAATAGCATAAAACACGTTCTTTAAACATAAAAAGCACAAAAACTGATTCGAATTAATCGCTTAACAATCGACTGAAGCTTCAAGTAAAGCGACCACAGAGCGTCAGTTAAATTTCACGATTCATTTCCGATATTCTATAAATACATCTAAAGGAATCTGCTTAAAATCTGCCAAATCGTATAAAAATGTAACTGCTTGATGTTCTTTCGCCTTACCGTAGCAGTTTAGACATGTATCCCTGTTGCTTTTTGGTCGTAAATCTTTGAGGCGGCTCTGGAGAGGCGGTGAATGAGGGGGCGTTAAGAGACAGTTGTGTTCATATGAATAAACGATGGTGAAACAGGAATTAGCCGACAGGACTTGCTTAATATTGATCAAGAGACAAATCACAGTTCTCTAGGAACGGGATGACAGACCTGAACTAATCGAACAAATGATATAGATTCTGTCAGAGAGTGAAGAATGGATTGATTGTAGGCTGTTTGACCATCTCAGAATTAGCCTAAGATTTTAAAATGGCACATAACATTTTCTTTGTAATGTATTTATTTATTTTTTTGATTGTTTCATTATCTGACACACACTTTCAAGCCATTAAAAAACCTTAAAGGGAAAGGAAGTTTAATATGGCTAATGAGGGCAATGACTATTTGACAGTCTATATGACATGTTTTGGTCAGAATGTTACAGTTTTCCCTCTCTGTCTCACACACACACACACACACACACACACACACACACACACACACACACACACACACAGCCTATATGTAGTGAAATTCAACTCTAAGATCAGAGAGCAATTAAATCATATACAAAATTGCTGAAGTTACACTTATTTTACACAACATTTAAAGTTAGTCCACTTAAAATATTTGCAAAGAAAAGCATTCGCAATATCAATTTACTCACATAAAGGGGAGATATCGTCTGATATCAATAAGGCAGGGGGTGGTGGGCTTTGGATCCCTGAAAAGGCATAATGAACCCCCCATAAGAAATTATTGGGGATATGTTTACAGGAAATTAATAATTGCAAACATTTGATTCCAAATAGTCAAATATTGGCCAATTAATCAGACTTGACCAACCAAACTCACAAGATTGTTAGTGTAAAAATGGATCAAGGTGGAAATAAGCTGGATCTAATATACAGTATATATTTCAATTAGTGGCATTTTAAACCACTGTAAAATTGTAAGGACTCCAGTAGGCTGGTGTGACTATTTAATTTAGTACGCCGTGTGATGTATTTATTTTTATGTCTTGGATATGCTTCATGTATTCATTTGCCCATGTGTTCTTCAATGTTTTTTCCTCTGAGAGAGAAAACGGGAGAGAGAGAGAGAGAGAGAGAGACCAGCCACTGTTCGCCCACACATCTTCAGGTAGAGAAGAAAGGCTGATTATCGGCATTCAGTTATGTAGTGCTTCAAACATCCCTCACTGAGAGATGCATGTATTAGAGACTGTGGTTCCTTATACACATGGGTGTTTATTCTGTCACTAGTGTATTTTTGCCATGAAAGCAATTCCTCAGATTCAGTTGATGCTGTTGCAGCAATAATACGATCATACATTTACAAACATGGTGCATTGAGCACTCTGGGTAAATTATGCCTCAAGATTATTTCCCAAGTTCTTTCAAGGCCATTCTAGACGAGAAAGAAGGAATCAATGGAATTTCATGCATGAAGTCGATACTGGATCTAACGCACATGGCCCGAACATTAGCAAGTACTCATTGCTGATGCACTGACCCATCAACTCACACTCCTCCAGCGTTTACTCATTTCTCCACAAGCGAGTCACCCAGTCACTCATTCGCCCCACAGACATGCTTATATTGTCATCTGATTATACAGATATATTAACTGTGGTTTCATTCAAAAGCTTGAAAGAGATACTTTCATCACCCACAGGCAAAATTTCATTAATAAAACCAGCTGGCATTGGCCTCTTTCTAGGGTGTATTTAAACCATTGAGAATATTAAGAAACGTCTCTCTGATGTACAGCAAAACTGCATTGACCTACATAAGGAATATATAGCAAGATGAGAATGATTTGAATGTGAACATGAACTTGTCAATATAAAAGCAATAAAGAAAACCACAATATGAAAACCATGTTGAAATTTACCATGTGATCAATAAATAGATTAAGCTTATTTTTAAGGGTTTTATGCCAAATTACATTGTTTTCATCTTGATTAATTTCACTGACCGCACAAAATACTTGCATCTATGAAATTCTAATTATAATGGAAAAAGGGTAACACTTTATTTTATGCTGTCATATTGCATATCATATAATAATAATTTCTGTATTTTTGTTCTGCGTTTTTAAATATCAAATTAAAGAACAAGCGTACAGTAAATGTATTAGAAATACACTGGACATAAAACACAAGTCATTTGATGTGCATTTTTTTTGTTTTGTTTTTTAATTTATTATTAAGCAAATTCCAGATTACAAAGAAGAAATGCCACGTTTCAATAATAATAATGATAATAATAACTGTAATTATCATCTTAAGTCAGGCACAATTGCTTTGGCATTATGGAATGAAAGGCATGCAAAACTGATAACTGAAAACAGAAAACTAAAGACAGGAAGGCTGAGAGAGAAATTAAGGGTAAAAGAGGAAAAGACAAGTCAAATGAGTGAGGCAGCTTTAGCTTAATGGGACATTGAGAGAGACATATCAAGACAAAGGACAGCCAACCGGGAAAAAGCAAAAATAAATACAAAATACATAAAAAATAAAAACGATTGAGAGGAAAAGTATAAAGATGAAAAAATGTCATGCAAAATGGTACATACATATTTATAAGTCAGACCCTCAGCGCAGACCACAACAACAACAAATGTCACTTGGATCTGTAAGAGCAGAAAGCTCATTATAACGCAATTATTAGTCAAAGACAAGAAACCAACAGATATTCTTCACATTTTAGACTTAAAAGCAAACTAAATTTGTACCATCAGCAATGCTTGAATAAATATTAGGAATCAAAAATCATTCCTCTTGCTCTTTTCATTTTCCATAAATCATACCTTCAATTCTGCATATTTCACTTGTAATATGGCTATAATATAAATTGTTATGCTATGTATTTCTTTACTATCCAGCAGGATCCAGTCCTGTTCTTCATAACTATTCGTATTTCATAACTATTTATGAATATAATACTGTATTTATTTACACATAATAATGAACTCCATCAGTTATAGCACTCTGGAAAATATCTCAAGCTTTTGTGCATTAAAATATTCGTTTTTAAGGGCATAACAGGTCAATATGATAATAGTTAATATTTATTAAGGGATATTTTTCTACAAAGGTCAACGTTTATGCATTGGGAAAAGGGACTGATTTATTGGTATAAAAATCATACTGGACAAACTGTCTTTACTGCATTGCTCAATTGCTGCAGCATCCGCAGGCACCAGGTATGGAAGTGCTGACTCATTTTAGTCAATGAATCGAATACAGATTCATACAACTTGTGGTTCAGACAAGGTACTTCAGTGCTTCTTTGATGCACTAATACTGCTTGACCAGTAGATGGCGCAATACACCAGGAGCTCTCAAGGTGGAAAACAGCCACAGCACATTGCTTTGTGCTTTTGAATTCTTCCTCATGTTGATTGCGGTTATTTTTCATTAACCCATATTACTCTAAATCATGATCTCGGAAACACTGCTGCAATATGCACAGGACTAATGTACAATAGTCACATATATGTAGGTTTACAATTAATCGTTGTAGTAATAATAGCACTAATAAACGAGAAGTAACGACTGCATTTTTAAGATGATGATTGAACAGTGAATTCATATAGGGGTCAGACTCCTTTTCCGTTCAAGGTAAATATGTTCAAAATTTTCAAACGTTTCCTTTTTGTATCGTGCTATACCACTGCTAAACGTTTTTAAAACATTGTGTTTTTTTTTGTTTTTGTTTAGTTTTTTTTTTGTATGAGAGCAGAACAGAACACAAGGCATATTGAGGGCCGTGGGGCCAAGCGTACAACATCCCAGTAAGGAAACATCAGCCAGCTTTGTAGAACATCTACCCTGATGTACAAATCTAAAAACATTACAAATTGATAGTAAAGGACAAATCTTTTCTTTGCCCATATGATAAAATATGTTGGACTACACTAGATGACTACTGCTCTTGATACATTATGTACAGAAATTGCTTGTTGAAATAAATCTGCGACACCATTTAAAGAAATCTGCCACCTTTGGGGCACATTCGTGTCTTTTTGCTTTAGTATAAACAAGAAATGGTATAAATAGCCTCATGGTGCTCATGATATATGAGGTATGAAGGGATGAAAAATGTTAGGGTGTGCAATAAGATTTAAACATTTTACATACAAATTTAAATGTGTACAGTTGTTCTCAACTATTTTCAGCAAGTCAGTATTTTGTACCTTTTCCTGTTTTATTTCTCCACCGTACATTCTTTCTGTATGTATAAATGCTATTCCCTCACTTACTAATCTCGCTCTGAGAATCTGTTAAACTTCATTCAGGCACAGAATTGTAAGTGAAGTGCTTCCTCGTCTACCTCTTTTCAACTTAGCACCCTTTTGAGCCCATAGTCTCTGGAGTTTTATCCTCTTATCTCATGTTATGCCCATATTTCTGTTGTTTAAGTATCTTAAACAGAGGAAATCTAACACGGGGAGGCGCTCATACGCATATGCGCATGGTAGCGAGGGGGCGGGACTGCATATGGGGGCGTGGCCATTGGGAGGGACTGAGGGGCGTGGCCGCCGGAATGAGATGAGTGGATGGTGTGAGGATAGGAAGAGGATGAGGAGGAGGAAGCAGGTGGGAGGTGATAGCTGGCCCCGGAGGAGGGGCCCGAGGAAGTGGGTGGATTGGAGGGCCTGCTGCTTTTGGGGGGAGGAGGCAGTGGGGTCTGGTTGAGCTGAATGGAGATGTCGCTGGACACCTCGGAGCCGCTGCGTCCACGCTGAGGAGGAGGCCACGAGTCGGGGTGCAGGTACTGGCCGCTGTAGTCACTGCATTCAGACAGGCGAGGGCGATACAGCGCAGGGTGGGGCCGATACATCTCTTCTTCGGCGTAACGTTTCATGAAGAGATAGACAGACATGACACCAGCACCCTGGCAAAACAAAACTAGTCAATCACCAATATTATTCATTTTAAATTCAAATTCAAGTGTCTTTTTTTTTGGAATAGCACAGATAAAATGTAAAAACAGATAAAACAGGAACCCTAATGATCCTACAACCCAACAGGTATCACTGCAAATAGATGTTCTGAGAAATCGCACCTTTCTCTGTGACAGTCCTATGCAAAAATATCCAAAAAGTGTCAGGGGTTGAGCTTTTTTTTAGCCGAAAACTAGCCAATTAAAAATGCTCTCTGCCCGAGGGGTCAAGTTTGGCTGGTTAGCATGACCCAGTTAGCTGTAACTACACCATCTGGGGGGCAAAAAGCATACTTTTGGATTGAGAGACATTCAAAAGTAATGTATTCATGTAGTTTGATTGAATAAACTATCATATTATAATGTTATGAAAGAACTCTATTTCAAATAAATGCAGTTCTTTTGCACTTTCTGTTCATCAAAGAATCCTAAAAAAATGTATCACAGTGTATCAAGCCAAAATGTAATCACAAGTTGACATTTGTGACTCTGGACCACAAAACCAGTCTTAAGTTGCTCGGGTATATTTTTAGCAATAGCCAAAAAAACATTATATGGGTCAAAATGATCAATTTTTCTTTTATGCCAAAAATCATTAGGATATTAAGTAAAGATCATGTTCCATGAATATATTTTGTAAATTTCTTACCGTAAATATATCAAAACTTAATTTTTGATTAGTAATATGCATTGCTAAGAACTTCATTTGGACAACTTTAATGGCGATTTTCTCAGTATTTTGATTTTTTTGCACCCTCAGATTCCAGATTTTCAAAGTTTTTCATAAAATTCCAGATTTAGTTGTATCTCAGCCAAATAATGTCCTATCCTAACAAACCATACATCAATGGAAAGCTTATTTATTCAGCTTTCAGATGATGTATAAATCTTAATTTAAAAAAATCGACCCTTATGACTGGTTTTGTGGTCCAGGGTCACATTTGTAGATAGCACTCTTAAAAAGAGTTGAAGCTGATTGTGATCATGTTATAAAATTTCAAAGAGAATTGCTGTCCTTAATATTGTTATTGTTGTAGTCGTTTTGTAAAAGCAATAAGGCATTTGAGGCCGTGTTATTTTGTGAATATAGTCAACTTACTTCTTAATTCTGTAATAATTTGTTTCTGATTTCTCTTTTCATAAAAGAACTGAAAAAATAAATAATGGTAAAAATTATAGATTTGGGATCAGTACTTTTAATTTAGGTGTTAATACTTTTACTCAGAAAGGATGCATTAAATGTATCAAACGTGACACTATAGACTTTTACAATGTTTTCATCACTGATAGTAATAATAATAAGCTTCAATTTAGCATATTAGAATGATTTCTGAAGGATCATGCAACACTGAAGACTTCAAAATGTTCAAAATCAGCTTTATCATCATAGGAATTAATTATATTTAATATATTAATCCTAAAATTTTATTTCCAGGCTTAAATTAGATTAAGATTTTTTTTTTAATGTATGATCTCAGACTTTTTGACCCCACTGTATATGCATATATATATATATATATATATATATATATATAATAAGAATTTAAGTTGAGGTTGTTGCAGACATTAGATGTTGGCATTTACAAATTGCTGCACTGAACTTAGTGAATTAGCATATATGCAGCATAACGGAAATGTGTAGCCTTCACCCCAGCAAAAGCTAGGCTAAAATGAATGCATACTGATGAGGGCAGACCTATTGGTGTAGCAGTGAAACACAGCTGCATATTAATGAACTGAGCTGTGTGATAAGAGTACACACGCAGTCAGCTCAAGTGTTAACAGTCGCTTGTCTCTGTGACTGACCTCTTTGAGCAGGAAGGAGCTGGCAGCAAAGGCAAACGACCAGCCGTAATGGTAGTGAAAGAACTGCTCCGGCTCCCGAGGCCTGTTCATCACTTCATCATTTATACTGGAGATATACAGCACCAGACCGACCACTAAACTCAAACCTGAGAGAGAATAAAAGGAGGAAAAGGCAGTAAATCACAGCAGAAAATGGGTAAATCATGATAAATAAATAAATAAATAATAAAAGAGTACATTGGAAACAACCTGTAAAATTGCTGGCTTACAAAAAACTGCTTGTAAATTTCTTGTTATTCTATATTATTACCAAATGTTGGATTCAATCTTTTTGTCAACTTGTTTTCTGTTAATTAGCATAGGTTTTGTGTTTCTTTTTGGAACTGGTTGATCATAGACCTCATTGATCTGAGCTTATGCACCTCAGTTTATGAGTGAATATTACCAAAATTAATTCAATCAATCAGCTCCAAAAAGAAATACAAAACCTGTGCCAATTGAAAGAAAACAAGTTGACAAAAAGACTGAATCCAATATTTAGCAATAATCAAGCATAATATGAGATTTACAAGTAATTTTTAAATGAACTCCTAGCCTGACCTAGCCAAAAGACTAGCCTGACCAGGTTCTGGTTTGCAGATGGTTTAAACTGGTCTTAGCTCAAGATGGTCTCCCAGCCTGACCAAGCTTCTGTTTAAGCTGGACTCCTAGCCTGACCAACTGAAAAGTCCCCTAAAACCCTTTAAAACCAGTCAGAAGACCAGCCTGACCAGGCTCTGGTTTGCTGGTCTAAAATGGTTTAAGCTGGTCATTAATGGTTGTAATGTCTTTAAGCTTGTTTATGATGGTTTCTTCTTCTTTTTTTTTTTAAAGTTGTGTTTAGCTGGACTTCTAGCCTGATCAGCTGAACATTGCCGTAAACCCCTGTAAAGCCTGGTTTATGCTGGTTTGGGGAGGTTTTTTATTTCTTTATAAGTTGTTATAAAGGTGTGCATAGGTTTTGTGTTTCTTTTTTGGAACTGGTTGATCATAGACCTCATTGATCTTAGCTTATGCACCTCAGTTTATGAGTGAATATTACCAAAATTAATCCAATCAATCAGCTCCAAAAAGAAATACAAAACCTGTGCCAATTGAAAGAAAACAAGTTGACAAAAAGACTGAATCCAATATTTAGCAATAATCAAGCATAATATGAGATTTACAAGTAATTTTTAAATGAACTCCTAGCCTGACCTAGCCAAAAGACTAGCCTGACCAGGTTCTGGTTTGCAGATGGTTTAAACTGGTCTTAGCTCAAGATGGTCTCCCAGCCTGACCAAGCTTCTGTTTAAGCTGGACTCCTAGCCTGACCAACTGAAAAGTCCCCTAAAACCCTTTAAAACCAGTCAGAAGACCAGCCTGACCAGGCTCTGGTTTGCTGGTCTAAAATGGTTTAAGCTGGTCATTAATGGTTGTAATGTCTTTAAGCTTGTTTATGATGGTTTCTTCTTCTTTTTTTTTTTAAAGTTGTGTTTAGCTGGACTTCTAGCCTGATCAGCTGAACATTGCCGTAAACCCCTGTAAAGCCTGGTTTATGCTGGTTTGGGGAGGTTTTTTATTTCTTTATAAGTTGTTATAAAGGTGTTATACGGTATTATAAAGGTGTACTAATGTGTTGTTGGTGCATTATTTTGTGGTTTCTAGGGTGTTATGGGTGATAACTGTGCTGTTGTTACAGCATTCTGTGTGGCTGCTTACTGGTTTACTGAGAGCAAAGTCTTTTGAAAATAACTTTGGTACCAGCAATGTGTCACAGCTGGGTGGCTGTAGTAAAGAGTGCAGTGCACAATGACAAATATACAAATAAATAGTCTATAATGATAAATCCACACAGGTAGAATGTAGGAGAACACTAGGAATAAACAACCTCACTAGCATAACCAAGATCGGACAAGCAACTAGGGAAACTCAGGGCTTAAATACACACAAGGAAAGTAATCGAAGACAACTGAAACAGGAGTGGGACTAATTAGAAACCAAGGAGACTAACTAGGGCGAAACAAGACAGAACACAGAAACTCAACCAAAAATAGGACATAATCCTGACACGATGCAATATTGCCTTTATTTTTACTCAGAAAATGCTTGAATAGAAGTTGCCGTATGTTGTGTATGGTTGCCAGGGCATTGTTATGTGGTTTCTTAATGTGCTTCCACTTTTTTCCTCAACAAGCGGCATCATTTGAGATATCACCTTCACATTAGTAAAGGGAGAAACTATTACAGTATATACTCACAAAGGGGCCTAAAAGCATTTAATGAAAATGACAAATGAAAGCAACAAATATGCCTTGTAAACATTTAGATAAAAGTGCAGTTGATGCCACAGTGTTTTCCTATCACGCTACTGAACAGTCAACATTTTTTTCTTCTGAAAGCTCGGTGCGGAGAGGGAACGATAAAGCAGCACACCAACCCGCAACCTGTCATATACCAGAAGGCATTAACATTTATAGCGTGCTCAAATGCTGCTGTGTTATGTCGGAGAAAGCTCTGCTGCGGTAATTTTGGAGTGCAGGAGGGGAAAAAAAGAGAGAGGGAGACAGCGGTAAGGAAAAGCCTCTGGCGTAATCAAACACATTAATCGCAGTCTGTCACTGCCAGCTGTCTATGCTGCGAATACCAACAAGGAATGTGCTTACATATTTCCTTTTCGCATTAGAAATGCAAGACATTGTCACGACAGCTGTGTCACTTTAGGGTATATATTCCGAAACAACCAAGCACAAATAGAATACAAAAAGACTGGATCTACCTGCTTCTATACCATAGTAAACTAATGTATACTACAGTTTAGAACATCACAGTGCGTTTTTGTTTTTTGCAGTGTTGTGCATGTCTGTGTTCAGCACTATGCAACAGCGCTGTTGTGGTGTCTTGTGCTTTATTAATAATTCTGTAATACAAAATGCTGAGCTAAATGTAACATTAGCACCTGATGCAGCACTACACGGCACAGCGCTGGACGGCTGCCGGTGCTGCCACAGGAATCTGCAGTCGTACTACTGAATCCATTATTATTAAACTGCAGTAGTGCATGCATTAAAGCCACATCGGCTGCAATGCATGAGACATGTTGACCCGGCTCTGTGCAAACAATTGAGGGGCTTTGCTGACTCCTTGCTTTTGCCTCTTTGTTCATTTCCTGACATCTAATGAAGATGTTGAGGCAAATTCGATTTTAACAGCCACTCAACGATTTACTGTTTACTGATCGTTTTGATTGGAGTGTAAATGGTGTCACGTAGAAGTGCAAATAAAGTGCTGCAATTAAGCAATAAGTTCTGCGAGACTATGCTGTAGCTGTACTGTGAATATAACAAAGTTGCTGAGTTGAAATTCTCATATCATGTGAGAAGAAAGAAGCAATGAGTTATATGAGATAAATTAAATTAGCAAAGACATGTGGCAAATAAGTTACCTGGGACAATGATCAATTATATAATTTGATCACAAATGCAGTATAATATATATTTCGAAATGTAATTTATTCCTGTGATGGCAAAGCTGAATTTTAAGCAGCTATTAATTCAGTCTTCAGTGTCACATGATCCTTCAGAAATCATCTGAATATGCTGATTTTGTGCCCAAAGAAACAAATATTTTGATTATTATGAAAGTTGAAAACATTTATGCTTAATATTTTTGTGGAAACTGTGATACATTTTTTCCCCCCAGGATTCTTTGATGAACAAAGTTTAGCATTTATTTGAAATAGAATTCTTTTGTAACATTATAAATGCTTTTACTGTCACTAGACCAATACAATATATCCTTGCTGAATAAAAGTATTAATTTCTTTCAAAAAAAATTTTTTTCTATGTCCAAGTGGTTCTCAACTAGGGTGCTGGGCCACCAGGGGGCCTCAGCTTGATTTCTTACAATTATTACAAATAAATTAAATTAATAAAAAAAATATATATATATTATATATAAATATTAAATATTATGTATATTAATTATTATTATTATTATTATATTATGTATATATTATAATAATAAATAAAATGCTAGAAACTGCCAAAAACTGACATCATATTTCTTTTTTTTCCAATTAAGTTGTTAATATAATTCTTAGAACATCTGTAATCAAAATTAATCATATTTCATTATTTAAATCTACTGACACTCCTCATTTCTGTAAATAAAAATAGCTTAAAAAATAAGAATTTAAATACCTTCTTTATGATTGATTGATTGACTGACTGACTGACTTTATAAACCAGTTCATCCGCAGACATACCAGAGGAATTATCTTAGAGAGTCAAAAAGGTTGAGAAGCACTGCTGCATCCTGTATGGAGTTGATCTGAGTTTAAACTTTTTATTATTTGAGAAGAGATGAGTGATATGAGAGACATGTAACAAGCACAGCTATGTAGGAAACTGGGAGCCTGGGACAACGATCAGTTACACAGATTAGTGAAAATGATACAAAAAAAATATATGACTGAATTCAGCATTCCGCAATCAAAATGAAATATTCCAGAGTGCTGTTTAAAAACACATCCTGTTCCAGCATTCTAGAACTGTTCAAACACAAGCTTGCTAACCCTTCATGGGAAATCTGTTCCTGCAGGCTGATTTGTACAGCTATCAGCAGGAAACTGATACAATCAACTGATATAGTTCTGCCACATAGCTGTCTTCAAGCCACGTTGAGTATTGTGAAATTCACATCTCTCCAGCACAGTCTGAATGAACTTGTACACCTTGAGAAAATTGAATTATTATTTTGGTATCAATCCAGACCTACATATATCTGTTACGTATTTAGTCTAATGCTTAAAGATTTATTTCAAAACACTAATGCACACCATATCTGTTTTAAGACATATACTTTGCATACAAATTAGTCAAATCTAAACACACTTTGACATTCTTGGCAATCTGTTTCTATTAGCCGAATGCAAATGACAGCTGTTAGGCAGAGCTCTGTCGACTGGATCAGAGAGACCGCTCTTATTAATTACTGTTTGTGAGTATTTAATGGATATTGTGTACCACACATTACCATAGATGGATATTGGGAACACCATTCATTAAATATGCAAACCTCTCAATAGGATTCTCAGCCTGATTTCGAATGGAGTTGTGGAGAATTACCAGGCTCACCACTGAAACTGGATATCAACAAATAGTATCTAATCTAGAGTATGTAAATAGATACACAACTATGGGCCAGAAAAGTGAGAACATCATGAGAAACATGATGATGAGAATCAAGAACTGATTTAGCAGATATTTATACATTACATGTCCATATAACAAAGTACATACAACTTACCTGATAAGATGAAGAAGATTCCAGAGATGAAGGCCAGGATGGTGCGCTGGGGACGGATGTGGCCGATGTTGCTTATGACAAAGGCCGTGAAGACAAAGAGGAGTGAGACCATAGGGAAGGGGGTGGCCGTCCTGACCATTTCTAACAGAGACAGAAAAAAATTCCTTGAGAATGAAATTATGAAATTTTAGTCCCTCAAAGTCATTGAGTCAAGTGTGACATGCTTCATCTGAAACTATTTATAACCTTTTTGTGTTTTTGTAGTATTGATAAATAATTGTACAATAATAATTGTATTAAAAATAACTGTCAAACTAAAAGGTGATTAAAAACGCTTAAAGGGGCCTCCGGCACTTAGCTGCTGATACAGGGTCATATGATGCTGCTAAAAAGAACATTATTTTGTGTATTTGGTGTAATGAAATGTGTTTATGCGGTTTAAAGTAAAAAAAACACATTATTTTCCACATACTGTACATTATTGTTTCTCCTCTATGCCCCGCCTTTTTGAAATGCGTCGATTTTTACAAAGCTCATTGGTCTGAAAAAGCGAGGTGTGCTGTGATTGGCCAGCTATCCAATGCGTTGTGATTGGCCGAATACCTCAAGCGTGAGACGGAAATGTTACGCCCCTCACATACTGTTGATGCCGTGTCCCGGCCGGAGTGACAAGACAAAAGCATTAAAACTCATTACAAACCAGGCATTTGTTGCATCCAGTGAGGACATAATTACTGATTATAATGACTTATACTGTCTTTTTACGCGTTGCGTTGCATTGCATCACGCCGCGTAAACATAAAACTCTGTCTGCATTTGTGATCAGAGAAATGACAAACAACAAGTGCTACTCTACTGCCCAAAACTCGCGTTTGAATCATCAGTGGCAAATCCTTTAAATGAAAACGTACTTGCGTGAATCAGAACTGCCGGCATTTTAGTCTAACGTTACTCTCCCAGGATCAGTAAACAGTCCTCCATTTTAAAAAATAAAGCAAATTATGAGCTACAGTACCTAAAATACAGCTTAATATTATATATTCATACATTTAATTATTAATAATATAATATAATATACAGTATTTTATGATTATTATAAATATAGTTTTTATGGTGTCATATTATATTGAAAAACTTTAAACTGTACATATAAAAATTGTCACAAAAAAGACTATTTAAAAAAATAAAATGTGATTACTAATGCTTAAAAATTAAAGCACATCACCAGTTAGAACACCTCAAATATGCACATAGCGCATAAAAATAAATAATAGATACTTTTAGATTAAATTATGATAATATAATATAATATAATATAATAAATGGTCATTGTCCATGTACGTTTTTTTTTAATCAGAATGAATATTCTCCTGTACAGCACTTAACAAACTATATTGTATTTAACATCTTGTACTTACACCATTGTTTTTCCATCTGTATTAATACACAATAAAGTGCATAAATTTTTCTTACTAAGTATATTGGCTGTGTTCTCAGTAGTGATCTCTATTTCTGGCTCGGTGAAGTAGTCAGACGCCACACATCTCCCCTTCTCTGGCCCTGAGATAGAAAGAGAGACAGAGAGAGAGAGACAGGGACACAAAGAGAGACAGAGAGCGTGTAGAGGCAGAGCGGGACAGAGATTGACAGTGACAGTAGGGGAGACAGGGACGAACAGAAAGAAACACAGCAATGATTTTGGTTCAAACACTGAGAAGAGAGGTGAGAAAACTCACATGCATTACACGTATACACTGTACCTCAGAAGCATCATACATTTTTATTTTATTTTTTTGCACCAGTGGCTGTCCTTATATGCATGTAAGTTTTTTTTTCCCTTGCTGATGCTAAGGAACACCCAAATATAAGGCCCCCTTCCTAAAATATAAAAGCTATAATAATTTGTATGTATGCATTTTGTGTGGAAAATGTTGATATCAAGACAATTAAATTAAATAATTGACAAATTATTAGAAATATTTGTTAAAATATTATCTGGAAAATATTTATTTTCATTAAGTTTACAGTATATATGTATAGAGCCTCTAAAGGGACATGGTAATGGTAAAAAAAAGAAAGAAAGAATGAAAAAAAAATGAAATGGGAGGAAAAATTATATTTCAATGCTTTTGCATTCGCTCGCAAAACTTGCATGTTTTTGTATATATGGAAATCCAGAATATAATTCAACGACTGAATATTCTCCTTTCCAACACTTTACAAAATTTTGTATTTTAACATTGGTACTCACACATTAATTTTTTACAGCATAAAAAAACTCACAAAACATTTGCATTACTCCAAGAAACTTTGCATTAGCTCGCAAAACATTTGTGATGGAAATAATATGAGATATTTCAGTGCATTTGCAAGATAACGCAATGTTTGTTGGGGGAATGCAAACGTTTTGCGAGAGACTGCAAATGGTTTGCAAGTGAATGCAAAATTTCTCAGGGGAACAATATTTTTTTGCGAGAAAACGCAAATGTTTTGAAAGTGAACGCAAAGTTTTTTGGGGGAATGCAAAAGTTTTCGGAGAGAATGCAAAAGTTTTGCAGGAGAACGCAAAGGTTTTGCCAATACTTTTGCGAGAGAATATAAAAGCATTGAAATATAATTTTTCTTTCCATTTCCTATTTTTTTCCCCATCATGTCCCTTTAGGAGCTCCGTATATCTGAGATAAACACTTTAAAATTTTTCACAAAACTATATGGATATGAGTTTCTTCTTATTGCTAAAAACGGTCAAAAGGTTCAAATAAGCATTTGATGACTTTTGATCCATCTTTAGTAGGAAAAAATAAAATACAATCAAATATAGTAAGTGTGAACATAAATTCATAATTATGTTACACATATTTCAGTCTTTCTAAATATTTCAATCATATTTAAAATCTTAAATTTTGACAGTGAAATTTTTGTAAATTGTTTCTCAGAAAATTTTTCTCTATCCTAGCAGCCCGTCCTTCATGCCTCTCATTTTGAAAACCCTTGTTTTAGACAAAATATTTTAATCTACAATCATTTTAATTATTTTAACTTTATACAATTTAATTTTCAAAGATACTTTTAAGATCAAAAATGAATGAGCATGACACTTCTGCATAACGAACATGAAAGCAGGGCACATTAGACCTCCCATTCGGCACACGCATATAAAAAAAATAGATCCTCAATAGACATAAATCATATGCTGTCCAGAGTGTATGAAAAGTGTGCAAACTATACACATAACACACCTAATGGGCGAAGAG
Organism: Sinocyclocheilus anshuiensis; assembly: GCF_001515605.1. Lineage (NCBI taxonomy): Eukaryota > Metazoa > Chordata > Actinopteri > Cypriniformes > Cyprinidae > Sinocyclocheilus > Sinocyclocheilus anshuiensis. Next base: position 75,096 of record NW_015548343.1, read on the forward strand.
TTTTCCTGTAGTGATTTGTCAAACTCCCACATACAGACAATCTAAATACCAGGACTGGTTAAGCTAGAAACAAGGTGACATCATCTTCACACTTCTCTTAGTCAGCCATTCGCAGCCAACTGGTGTGGTATCGTTTCAGTCCACCTCAGCACTTCCTGTCAGTGTCATGAAAACAAACCAGCATGCAATGCAAAGCAACATAAAAATGCAATTTGCATAAGCAAATCGAAAATGCATGTTTCAATGCATCTTTTATTAGCCTAGGAATTTTATGTGGTTACTGATTTGGCATCTCACAGTGGTTTGCCCACACAGCCTCACTAGTTCCTGTTTCAATGTCTGGCACGATTTAGGAGGCTGATGCAATAGGATGCCACACCAGTGCTGTGCAGGGACACTGAAGACCAGCTGCATAACACAGCAGGACACCCCGCAAATAATCCGCGACTTAACCAAGACACTGTCATCTGATGATACACCGATGCACAGGGATTCAACTGTGGATTTGCATGCAACACCTGATGCAGGAGGCGAAGTTGAGATGAAGTGATGCAAAACAGCATGATACCACAATCAATTGCTATTTGATTTTTAATCAGGCATCTGTCTCAGCAACATACTTGTCAGGTGATACAAGATGATGCAGCTGTAAGGGCACCTACCAGCTACAAAACAGACCCTCCAGAGTCCAGAATGTAGAGCCATCTTCACCTCTGTGGTCTGGTTCTGCTGCAGGACAATGCCTTCTTCCATTAGCAGCCAGTAGTCCGTCGACACAGCCACACCCACCAGGAGTAACCCACACGCCCCAAACACAGACGACAGGAGCGTCAGCGCCCTGGTGCTAAATGAACTCATCTAGAAAGATGGGAGAGAAGAACATCCGTAAATAAATATTTAAAAATATAACATGTATATAACGTTTAATATACAATGGATGGTTGCATTGAAAGGGTGCTCTGGGTTGTTGGTAACTGGCCCTAGTCAAATGATACCATGTTCAGTGTTGTTAATAAGTATGGGTTCAGTAAGTTTGTTTGTTTGTTTATTTTGAAAGAAAAAAAAAATTTTTTCAGCGTGGAGGCATTAACTCGATCAAAAGTGACAGTAAAAAATTATAAAAATAAATATCACAGTTTCTACAAATAAAAATTAAGCATCACAACTGTTTTCAACATTGATAATAATAAGAAATTTTATTGAGCAGCAAATCAGCATATTCAAATGTTTTCTGAATGATCATGTCACTTTGAAGACTGAGTAATTTCTGCTGAAAATTCAGCTTTACCATCATGGGAATAAATTACATTTTAAAATATATTCAAATAGTTTTTTTAAATTATAATAATATTTCAGAATATTACTGTTTTTACTGTATTTTTGATCAAATGAATGCAGCCTTGGTCAGCATAAGAGACATTTCTTTCTATAAACATTAAAAAAAAAAAAAATTTAAAAAAATTCTTACCAGTCCCAAATGTTTGAATTATAGTGTATGTCCTGGGTGAAAAACATAGAACGTATCATATAAAGAAACAAATAAACAAGACCTAAAATGAATGTTAAAATAGCACATGACCTTACATATTGGCAGTCACATCCTGTAATATGTGTGTTCCCAAAGAATCAAACCAATGGTTGGTGTTTCAACTGAGAATTAAGCAGATAAATTGTATTTAATAATGTTGCTGCTTACCTTTTGTAGAGTCAAATAGTCTATAATAGTCTATAATTATTAAAAATAAATAAAAATAATTGGTAACACTTTACAATTAGGTTCCAATGTTAGTTAATGTATTAACTAACATGAACAAACAATGAACAATACATTTATTACGGCATTTATTAATCTTTGTTAATGTTAGTTCATGAAAATACAGTCGTTCATTGTTAGTTCATGTTAATTCACAGTGCATTAACTAATGTTAACAAGCACAACTGTTGATTTTAATAATGCCTTAGTAAATGTTGAAATTAACACTAACTAAGATTAATAAACACGGTGGAAGTATTGTTCATGCTTAGTTCATGTTAAAGGGGTCATATGATGCGATTTCAATTTTTCCTTTCTCTTTGGAGTGTTACAAGCTCTTGGTGCATAAAGAAGATCTGTAAAATGCAGACAGAGTTTTATGTTTACGCGGCGCGATGCAATGCATAGAGGCGGGGCATAGAGGCGAAAAAATAATGTACAGTATGTGGAAAATAATGTGTTTTTTTTTTTACTTTAAACCGCATAAACACATTTCATTACACCAAATACACAAAATTATGTTCTTTTTAGCAGCATCATATGACCCCTTTAACTAAAGTAGTTAACTAATGTAAACTAATGAACCTTATTGTAAAGTGTTACCAAATAATTATGCTTAGGTTGAACCATTCATTAACTGTTCAGCAACTTATGTTTCTGCAGAAGAGTACCCATGACGATACAACCATTTGCCAATGATTCATTCTTACAGTACTTAATTTGTGCAACATTATGTGGAAAAACAGAAATTGTTTTACTGGGTTTTGTTTCAATATCAAACATTTGCCATTTGATATTTGAAACTCCTCTCCATCGACTACTGAACTAGTGTGTGACTCATCAACAGAACAAACAGATGAAGGACAAACAATGTCGTTTATACAGTGTATGACTAAAATGATTAAGGGCAAATGTGCACTGAGACAGATCTTCAGAATTACATGAGGGCTTAAAGACACTATGTATCATTAGTTATTTTATTTTTATGGCTTTGGCTTAAAAATATAGCATGGAATAGACAGGAAAGTACAGGGAGAGAGTGAGAATGGGATTGGGATACAAACTGGATTCAACACCCCATGTGAGCATGTGCTCTACCCACTGTGCCAATGTTGACTATTAATAAACTAGTCCCTAAATGAACTGCATTCTGACAAATAGGTGTATATCACAAGCTGAATTCATCCTTTAAGGTTAAAGGGCAAGGGTGAACCCAGGGTTGTGGTAAAAAAAACAGCCATAAAGCATCACAGCTGCCTACTGCACTAATGTATATCTGTTGAATAGATTGACACACCCAAGCTTGAAGGTTAACACTGAAAGAAAGAAAAATCGAGAAATTTAGAGAACGTGAACTGTATCAGAAAGCTTTTGCAGTGTAATAACTCCTGGATTGTTACACGTTTTGCTCTCACGAAACTCTCTGAAACACGAGTGAGGATTTGTCTGGCATGCCTCCAGATAAACCACAGTTCCCTTAATTCACTGAATGGCACCATATAGCTGGTGGATTAGAAGCCTGGAAAATTAACATTTTTTGGGAGGCTTGGTTTTTGGCAGGGAGAGAAGAACACAATAATGGGTTATTATTGGTGAAATCTTCTCTGGTTAGTGTTGGGAGCCCCAGAGTGTGCTTGATATGAATGAAGGATTCATACTGAATGGTGGTTTATGTGTGAGGGTTAAGATAATCTATAGAGCATTGACAGAGCAGAGCTGAGGAGAAAAGGGGTGCTTTGAAGAAGTTAAAGGTGAGGAAAAATGGCTTCGGGAAAGATAATATGGTGAATAATGAAAGTTCCTCTGAAGAAAGAATTAGCACTTGGGGTACCAGGATTGTAGTACAATTTATGAAGAAAACGTCAGTGATGCATCCAAAAAAAGAAAAAAAAATTCATCCATCATTCATCCAGTAAGCAAAAATAATTGTTTGATTGCTTTAAAAAATTAGTTGCTCAAACTACGGTATGATTCATTGTCCATAGAAAAACTAGGGTATTTCACATTTAAGCAATATTTAGAATATTTAAAATAAAAAGTTAATGAGTTCAAATAATTACATTTATAATTTAAATAATTATATTTAAATAATGTCATTTAAATAATTTAAAGTATAGATATATAAATTATATAAATTAAATTATTAAAAAATGTTGATTTTAATTTATTTATTAAAGTATAGTTAGAGAATTGTTCAAAATGAATGAAAAATTTAGAAACTTTTAAATAAAAATAATGTAAAATCAGATTAGAATTAATAATTAGACTTAATTTAAATATTTAAATAATTGAAATTAAACAGTTTAACAATTTAAATATATATATATATATATATATATTTTAAATAATACATTAAATCTATTTAGTCAAAACAGAGTTAAGGAATTGTTCAATCCCTAATGCCAAGTATGAACAAAATGATAACATTTGCACCTCTGTTTAAGTGTGCAAATAGTGTACCAGTAGCATATGGTCATACTAAACAGATAAAAAAAATACATGAATAAATCATAGTGGTCAATATAAGCATACTGCAGAAACAGCTGGTCATGTGATACGGCTATTGAAATGTAAATGTCCAGGTACCAAATGTAACCCTTTTTAAAAGGCATGAGGGGTGAAGTGAGTAGGAAGACACTCAATGAAAGGGAAAAAGATAAAAGAAAGCGAATCAAGGCTACAGGGTGGGAGAGAAAACAGTGAGGCAATTGGGAGCTGTCCATCACAGTGGTGCTGAAATCAGGCAAAGCACAAACCTGTGTTCCCTCACCAAAGCTCTTTAATTTTGATCAAGAAGGGTTTCTGGAGGTTTAGAGATTTGCGAAAATACAAAGTATGAACTATTTTATTTTTGGCCATAACATATATGTGTATAACAAAAATGCACTCTAGAAAATGTTGTCAAATATGACAGCTACTGTATAAAAACCTCAAAAACTTTTATGCCCACCCTAAAAGATTGTCATCCTAAAGGTACGTAAAGTAACTGTACAGTGCTGTAATCTGCACTGGGCTGAAAATATGGCAGTCCAGTAAAGACTTTAAGAACACAATAAAACTCTCTCAACACTATAACATAACATTGGCCGCTAATAGACGTACAGCAAAACAGAACAATATCCAGTCATCTTTTATATCTTCCAGGGGATTTGGGCAATATAGGTCTTACATCAGAGGATGTTCAATATATGCCAGACATGACCACATTTCCAAAGACAGCACTCGTGGTGTACTGGGGCTTCCACAGATGGTGTGTCCACTCGACTGGGGAGCAAGAGCCCAAGGGGAGTGTAGTTTTCTGTTGAGATGGCAATATGTTCCCCTGTCAGCAGGTTAGACCAACTAACATTCAAGTAGAGGAAAAGGAATGAGAGGGGGGAAAAGGACAGGGTCTGAGGAAAGACCTTGGCCCAAAATATCTCAGAGGACAGGCATGCACGCAGGCCTGCATGCATGTGAGAGCTCTCAATGACACACACACACACGCATTCACATATGCACATTCATGACAGCTCACTTCACATAGATGTAGAGCACCATTCATAAAGCTCAAACTGATATCTATTTCAGCAAAGCCACAAGAAGCCAGAAAACAATCATATGTGGCTTAAGGCAGAATCAAAAGTATAAAAATGTTGGCCATTCTACATGCCACTTTGTCCTCATATGCTCTCTCTCTCTCTTTCACACACACACACGCACACACACACACACACACACACACACACACACACACAACACTATCATAAAGAAGATTTTCCTTACACTCTTAAAAATAAAGGTTCCAAAAGGTTTTTTTAGAGCAATTTCATAGAAGAACCAGTTTAGTTCCCCAAAGAACCTTTCAGTAATCAGTTCTTAAAACAACCAATTTTTCTTAGTCTGAAGAACATTTTAAAAATCTAAAGCACCCTTTTCCACTATAAACCTTTTGTGGAATGAAAAGTTTTCATTGATGTTAAAGGTTCATGAAACCATCAATTCCAAAAAATAACTTTTTAAGAGTGTAGAGTTCTATTGTTTGTATATTGATATAATGATATTTCCTGTCCTCTACCTCAACCCTTACAGTAACATTTCTGCAGTTTTACTTTTTTTATTATTATTAAAACATTATTTAGCATATTAAGCCATTTTCCTCATAAGAACAGCTGGATGGACAACAAAGCAGGTGATTTCCGACTGTACTATCAAATTGTACTATCCTTGCATCCATTTGGTCCCCACAACAAAGGTAAACGTGACCCTCACAAACACAATTTTTTTCTCTATCATTATGAGGACTTTCTTATTTGTTTAAATATTTGTTTATTTGTACAGCTAATGCTATTTTCTATCACTTGCCCCTAAACACAACCTTCACAGAAACATTTCTACATACTTACACATCATTAGGACATTATTTCTCATATTTCTACAGCATGTAAGCTGGTCCCCACAATGTAGTTGATTTCAGGTTTTGCTATCCTTGTTGTAGGGACATTTGGTCCTCACGGTGACGGCAAATCCTGACCCACACACACAAACAGCGTGACAACCCCTTCTCAGATCCCTACAACCGCAGTACACTCT
>NW_015548343.1:81460-85092 GCF_001515605.1 Sinocyclocheilus anshuiensis
CCAAAGTCAGCACTAGAGAAATGTACAACATCCATGACACATACAGTCCCAGTCCCACTCCCACCACGACACGAGTCCATAATCTTAACGTAACTAGGAGGCTCGAGCTAAGTGCGACAAATACAAAATAAATAAATAAATAGACGATACAAAACTCACATCTAACAATTTAGAAAATTCTGTTATGGTCGCAGAAATGAGAAGATAATTGAAAATAAATAAAAATAACGCCACATAATAATAAGCGTTTCACTAGCTATATTGCGTGGTCCGCAGTCGAAATACTCTCATGTAAGGACTATTGGATATGAACTGACTGAATCTGTCATATTTGGCTCGAAAGCACCGGAACAAATCGATCTCTCGACTTCAAACTATGCTGTCTAATCACGCGCCGCTCACACGGCGATGGTAACGTGCATGAAGAACGAAGAGCGCGAGCACTCACCCTCCAGCACGCGACCCGACCCGAGTCAGCGCTGCACAGGCGTCGAGAGGAATAACCGAACGCCTGGAAATCTTGACAGATTTTGCAGTTTTCCTCTCTCTCTACCTCACTCGCTCTTTCACACACGAACACACACCCCACACGCGTGTTCTCTCCCTCTCTTTCTCGCGCTCTCACTCTTTCAGCACTGCGGTGATTTGGCTGAACGGCGTGAGGATGGGGTGACAGAAGAGAGACTTTCACTCATGTAGTTTGACGCTGATGAGGCTCAATAAGGTCATGGTTAGTTTTCGGTCTGTATGTGTCGGTGAAGGCATGAGAGTCAGATAAGGAGATCATGTGATAAGATTATTCCCTAAACAACAAAAATTGTGTCCAAAACTAACATGCATACGTGCTTACTTGTGCGTACTTCTGTCAGGACCACTATCGTCAAAGATGATTGACAATTAGCATACAGTTTGGATTGGCGGTATGGTTCCGTTCTGGGCAAGAACTCCCTGTGCATCCATGCAGCCTAGCATGGATGAGATCAGGGAGAGCAGCAATAACCCCCCAGGGTAAACAGAACAGAACCAACATAAATGTATTGCAGATATCGTTAAAGTTCAATAATGTTATGTACACATTTTAGAATTAGTCTGATTCAAAGGAGAATCAGAAGGCTGAATCCTGACTGACAGAGGAGGAGTTGGGGATGGAGGAGGGTAATTAGCTATTGAGCAATGCGAAAACTGCTGATACTACTGCGGGACCTTATATATGAATGCTTAGATAGGTGTCGTATTCCCATAGGTTGATGGGGATCAGCTGAGAGTCAGCTGATGCGAGCTTGACTAACGTGACCTGCCAGAACTAACGCTACGCTTGATTTACGCGTACACAAAGTGAAAGGATTACTGGAATTGCTAAATGTGTGAGTGTGTGTGTTTACTTACAAAAACGTAATTTTAACAATATACTTTATTGTAAAAGTATATGTCAGTCTTAAAACCATATAATAGAAAATATATTGATTTCATACTTTTACAGTAAAATTACATATTTTGACTGTTGTAAAATATATTTTGTACAGTATATGGTGGTACCTTTTTACTTACAATTTATACAGTATGTACACAAGACACTAAAATAATGTACAAAATAATGTACACAAACCCAAAGTACATAATATCAAAAATAATAAGAAACATACTTTTACTGTAAAAGTTTGTGTATGTTTTATATTTAACATAAAATATATTTTAAAAGAATAGGCTATATGCATTTTTGTAAAAAAAAAAAAAAAAGAAAAAAGAAGCATGATTAACAGTGCATATTAACAGTTTTCACATTCATTCTGCTATTTTTTTATTTATTTAAAAGTGATATGAAATATAAAAAGCTATGCGGTGATAAAAATGAGGATATCAGAATTGCCCAAAATGTACAGGTACAATGTCTTAAATTAAACTATGTTCTCTCAAAGAGATCAATTGCAAACTCCTGTGTGAAACTCCTGCGAACGTATGGTGAATAACAGATGTTTAGTTCCACAATGCACTGTCAGATGCCCACTGTACTGCAGTTAAAGAAAGCAAATTCTGCTGTGGTAAATGTAGAGTTACTAGACTGCAGCACATAAGCATATGTTTACAACACTGCGTGTGTGTTGTATGCAGCCTCTGTGGGTCTGTATGTGATAAACCAATATTTGCTAAAGAAAAAGTGTGTAAGTGTGTGTATGGTTCAAGGTGCTGCTTTGCACAGCCTTGGGCTTTTTTACTCCCAACCTGCCCATGCAGCAGATAAGCTCTGATGTTTGTGGTGCATGTGCATTTGTGCATGTGTGCTTGCATGAGGATGAGATAGGTGAATAAAAGCTGGTCATGTGGAAATATTTAGATTACACCAAAACATAATACATATGCAACATACACTTTCAGAAAAAACATGCAAAAATTGTACCTTTAAGGGTACAGCAGCTGGTCGCTGGGGCAGAACTCTTAAAGGGACGCCTTTATACCTTCTTAACCCCTAAAGGGTTCATAATAGTACCACAAGAGTGCATATTACTACTCTAGTACTAGTATGCATTAATAAGGTACTAATATTACTACTCTATGATACTAATATGCACTCTAGAGAGGTAAAGAAGGTACAGAGGTGTCTCTTTATAAGTTCTGCCCCAGTGACAAGCTGTTGTACCCCTAAAGCTACAATTTTTGCACATTTTTTTTCTGACAGTGTACTGTACAAATACAATCACCCACCCACCTTTTTTTCCTTGGGTATTTCTTGTGTCTTAGTTGAAGACATTTAACATTCTTTCAGTTCTGCCAGGATCAAAAACAGAGCTGAAAAATAGATTTAGAGTTAATAATTCAGTGAATAAACTGAGGCATTCTCATTTTTATGCTTTGTTAATCATTCTAACTGTCTGACAGTGTTAAAAAAAACCACAAGAAGACAAAGATTAAAGGAAAAAGAAGGTATGGGTAAGAAATGTGTCAAACCGCAGAGAACAATAGTAACCTTAAAATTTTGTTGTGTAACCTAATGGATTTAGGTTCATTTAGTGATGTTAAAAATAGTTTTAACTTAAAGAGGAAATCTTACCCCCCCCCCCAAAAAAAACGAATTCTGTGACTGTCATCATTTAATCACCGTCATAAACCTGTATGATTTACTTTTTTTTTTTCAGCAAAACACAAAAGTATATTGAAGAATTTATGTAAACAAAATTAGACTCCATTGACTTTCATTGTATGGCCAATCAATCAATAAAAGGCTTCGCCACTGACAGTATGTAATAAAGAATTCACTTTATGGTGGTTTCAAGATTGAGACCCTCTGAGGGTCTTCGGGATCGATCCACTCCAGTAGAGAGATCACAGGAGGAGGAGGAGCGAGCTAGTCTTTCACTCAATCATTCTTCTTGTCGCTCCTTTTCCTCCCTCCCACTCCTCACTAAACTGCCTCTCCCTTCTTCTTTTTTTTTTTTGTGTCTATTTTTAGACCCCTGGTGGGGAAACCCAATACATGTGTGATAAAAATAACACACAGTGCTGTTGACTGACCTGATATCTCCATTCAAGGACAGACTAAAATCTACATTGATTCAAACCTCCTTCTATGAATTATTGCACTCTCAAATATCACAGACGGAGTGACATTTGAAACGGCTTTCACAGCACGCAGTGAT
>NW_015548343.1:85280-85784 GCF_001515605.1 Sinocyclocheilus anshuiensis
GTGATAGCACTACTCTGGGTGAACATTTACCATTGTGCTTGAATGATTATTCACTTACCAAGAAAAAGGCTAATTTTGGAGTTTGATTTATAGACTTGGGCCGATCAGAGAATCCCCAGCGTTCCACAGAGAAATGGCCGGCACACATCCCCTCACTATCATGTCGTTGCTGTGACAGCCGTGACTTCAAAGAGGTCTCATCAGAGAGAGGCGGGAAGTAGGGGCGAGTTAAAACATGAAATCAACAGAAAGAGAGAGAGTTAGAGTTTGATGGAAGAGGACAGGGGAAGTCAAGGATGCAAGAGAGAGAAGCTCACAGTCCAGTCAGTGAGAATGGAGAGCGGGAAATGCATAAGTACCCATGTCAAGATTATACAAATGAGGATAGAATATAGGGACATGCACAGATGTTTTGAACACATTTATGCATATATATATATACAGTGGGGCAAAAAAGTATTTAGTCAGCCACCAATTGTGCAAGTTCTCCCACTTAAAAAGATG
>NW_015548343.1:85963-86326 GCF_001515605.1 Sinocyclocheilus anshuiensis
GAGCGGCAAAAGTATGTGAATCTCTAGGATTAGCTGTTAATTTAAAGGTGAAATTAGAGTCCATCTGTTCAGAGGCATTTTTAATCAGTGAGATGAATATCAGGTGTCAGTGTGTGCCCTGTTTTATTTAAAGAACAGGGATCTATCAAAGTTGGGTCATGTTTGTGGAACTGCATTATGGCACAAACAAATGAGATCTCTGAGGACCTCAGAAAAATAGTTGGTGTTGCTCATCAGGCTAGAAAAGGTTTCAAAGCAATCTCTAAAGAGTTTGGACTCCAATCCATGGTCAGACAGATTGTGTACAAATGGAGGAAATTCAAGACCACTGTTACCCTCCCCAGGAGTGCTCCACCAACAAAG
>NW_015548343.1:86592-87297 GCF_001515605.1 Sinocyclocheilus anshuiensis
TAGGTTTCAAAGGACTGCAGGCTAACTTCTAAGCAACTAAAGGCCTTTCTCACATTGGCTAATGTTAATGTTTATGAGTTCATAATCAGGAGAACACTGAACAACGATGGTGTCCATGGCAGAGTCGCAAGAAAAAAGCCACTGCTCTCCAAAAAGAACATTGCTACCATCTACAGTTTGCTAAAGATCATGTGGACAAGCCAGAGGAATACTGGAGAAATTTTTGTGGATGGATGAGACCAAAATAGAACAATTTGGTTTAAATGAGAAGCGTTATATTTGGAGAAAGAAAACACTGCATTCCAGCATAAGAACCTTATCCCATCTGTGAAACATGGTGGTGGTAGTATCATGGTTTGGGCCTGTTTTGCTGCATCTGGTCCAGGATGGCTTGCTATCATTGATGGAAGAATGAATTCTGAATTATACCAGCAAATTCTGAAGGAAAATGTCAGGACATCTGTCCGAGAACTGAATCTCAAGAGAAACTGGGCCATGCAGCAAGACAACGACCCCATGCACACAAGTCGTTCTACCAAAGAATGGTTAAAGAAGAACAAAGTTAATGTTTTGGAATGGCCAAGTCAAATTCCGGACCTTAAAGGGGTCATGTGATGCTATTTTAAAGATCATTATTTTGTGTATTTGGTGTAACAGAATATGTTGACATGCTTTAATGTTCAAAAAACACATTATTTTTCAAAT
>NW_015548343.1:87375-87834 GCF_001515605.1 Sinocyclocheilus anshuiensis
CACTGAAACACAGCGTCTCCCTGACATGGCTGCATCAACACTACTGCGTTCCTGAAACCACGCCTTTTTTCTTTGGGTGCACATTTGGGCGGCATTATCCTAATATTTCGACATATTGACGTAGATATGTGGGGGCGGGTTAGAACGAGCCGTTTCAGGTAGGCGTGGCTGACTTAAGTTGACGTGGCTGATTTGAGACTTTAGTATTTGCAACTGTACAGATCTTCTTTATGCACCAAGAGCTTGTAACACTCCAAAGAGAAAGGAAAAATTGAAATCGCATCAATCTGAGGTCCTCTGAGGGGTTGGCATCATCTCTTCTCAGGTGTTCTGGATCCAGACTGAAGCTTGTGTAAATCGTGGCAAAAACAGAGAAACAAATAGAGACATAATTAGCGTTCCAACCAAGCAAAATTGATTTGTTTAACCCAAACTAAAGAATAATAATGTGCATTTGAT
>NW_015548343.1:87977-88253 GCF_001515605.1 Sinocyclocheilus anshuiensis
ATTTCAATTCTCTGTGTGTATGTGCTGTACATGTGGAAGAATTGACAATAAAGCAGACTTGAACTTGAACTTGAACTTGAACTTAATAGGTAGCCAGTGCAGAGACTGCAAGCCAGTGCATAAAATTGGGGTAATATGATCATATTTTCTTGACCTGGTAAGGACGCTAGCCGCTGCATTCTGCATTTTCTGTAGCTTGTTTATTGAAGATGCAGGACAACCACCTAGCAGTGCATTACAATAGTCCAGTCTAGAGGTCATGAATGCATGAACTAG
>NW_015548343.1:89367-103585 GCF_001515605.1 Sinocyclocheilus anshuiensis
TGAGATATATAGTTGAGTATCATCAGCATAACAGTGGAAACTAATCCCGTATTTACTAATAATATTACCAAGGGGCAACATGTATATTGAAAATAGCAGAGGACCTAGGACAGATCCTTGTGGCACTCCATATTTTACTGGTGATAATTGAGATGACTCTAAATTAACAAAATGGTAGCGATCGGACAGGTAGGATCTAAACCATCTTAAAGCCTGCCCTTGAATATAGATTTTTGGAAAATGTGTTATTTTCCCTTTTGACCCCCTTTTGCAGCAATAAATCCAGGTAATGTTTCTTGTAACTGCCCTTGAACATCACAGAGTTGAAGTGGTTCTGTACAGAGGAATGGGCTAAAATTCCTACAAGCCGTTGTGCAGGACTGATCAGCAGTTACAAGAAACATTACCTGGATTTATTGCTGCAAAAGGGGGTCACACCAGATACTGAAAGCAAAGATTCACATACTTTTACTCACAGATATGTAACACTGGATAATTTTTTTCAATAAATAAATGGCAAAGAAAATATGTTTGTCTCATTTGTTTGTTTGGGTTCTCTTTGTCTATTTTCAGGACTTGTGAAATTTTGATTATACTGTTTATATATATATATTATATATATATATATATATATATATGGATAACTTGTAGGGATACAAGCAGATCGTACAGAGAGAGATGGATGGAGACAGAACAAGAGCAACAGGGAGAAAACATTTTTATGGAGGATGAAAGAGAATTTTCAAACATTAGTGAAGTGTGTCAGTTTTGGCCTCATAAAATTAAAAAAATTACAAATAAAATAAAATATATTCTTGGGCACTACTCCTGCAGCTACATACAGAAAATTCAACCAACTAAAAAGGAATATAATTTTATACCAGTTACAATTATTGCCTGTTTTTGTTATCCATAACACACACAACATAGTGCCTAGTTATTTTTTTAAAAAACAAAAACAAAACAAAAAACATAGAATTGATCTCCCTTTTCTTTGGTCCCTGAGTGCAAAGGCAAAAGTTAATTATGAGCATAATGAGCTCTTATGATGTATTTATACAAGCTTAGCTGGGTTAAACACTTGCACTGAAAGACACACATACACACCCATCCATGTACAACCACTGAGTCATAGAAAAGTGAGGAAAATTTGTCAAATGGTTTATAGTCAAATTAAACTGACAGACAGCAAGCCAGTCTATGCCCGTTCATAAGTTTACCTATAAAATGTATATGGGCTTTTTTAAAAAAAGTTTTATGAGTTTGCTGTATATGCATGGAAATATAGTGCATGGAAATGATTAAAAGTGTTTGTGTGATGCACTGGATGTTTTTAGGACTGTTGGGTTTTGTGCCTGTGACCCAGTTCAGGGCAGTGCTGTGCCTTGATGTTTAGTGTGTGTGTGTGTGTGTGTGTGTGTGTGTGGCTTCGAGCTGTCCAGCTCTGCCACATCTGTGACAAAAATCACTGGAACTCAAGTTTTTGAGGACTTCTGATGTATTGCATGATATCATGAGTTGTGTTCAGTACTTACTAATAACTGATCAATTTTAATAACACATTTTCCAAAAATCTATACTCAAATAACTTTTTTCCTCAAACAGAAAGAATAATAAATGGTACTTTTAAAAAATATGTTAAAATCATATACTCACACGTGATACACGTGATACAAGACTATATCAGTAGACTAATAAATAATTTTACTTGAAGCAGTTTAAAAATATATATATCTTTAAATATTACATTTACATTTATACACAGCATCTAGGAAGATAATAATTTGAAAATGCCCCATTCCTTGTCACATACGTATCTGAAAAGTCCATCCTAAATGACAAGAAAAGCACAACATACACCATAATCATATAGCATTATCATAAATTTACTTCTCTTGCAGAATCTGTGTGATGTTTCACTTAAAAACAGACAGACAGACAGACAGACAGACAGATAGATAGATAGATAGATAGATAGATAGATAGATAGATAGACAGATTCAATAAAGATTCAAATAAATGCTGCTCATTTGAACTTTCCATTCATCAAAGAATCCTGAAAAATGATTTCCACAAAATTATTAAGCAGCACAACTATTTTAACAAATGTTCAAATTTAATAATAATAGATGTTTCTTGAGCACCAAATCAGAATATTAGAATGGTTTCTGAAATGTATGTGACACTTAAGCAATTGAGTAACTGAAGTAATGGCTGCTGAAAATTCAGCTTTGCATCACAGGAATACATTAAAATTTGAAATGTAAAACAGTGATTTTAAAATGTAATAATATTTCACAATGTTACTGTTTTTACTGTGTTTTAATTAAATAAACACAGTCTTGGAGAGCATAAGAGACTTTCAAAAACCTTAAAAATAATTTTACCGACCCAAAATGGAAAAATTGAAGTACACTTAAGTACACTTAAATGGAGTACATCTTAAAATAAGAACTTTTTATTATTATGATTTAGCCTGGATTTTAGATATTTGCATAACAGATATTTCCGTATATTCCAAAGAACTGACAGGACCTGGAGGATGTTTGTCAAGAACATTGGGCAGCTTTACTGCCCAGGACGAACCAGTGACTCGTGAAACTACCACAAAATAGTCATTGATGCTCAAGGAGAAAAGACATGATTTTTGTAAACTTTTGAACAGGATAATTACTGAAAATTTTGTCTTGTAGAATATATGTAAATAGCTTTCATCAAATAGCTGCATCCTGGCAGCACTAAATAAAAATAATTTGATATCTAACTTAAAATGTAACTAATTCAGTCAAGGATTATACAGAAACCCATTAGGTGGAAGAAGTCTCTTTTTTTGTCATACCTTAGTTGCTCATTACTGTCAAAAGTCTACTGAGTGCAAAAAGACACACTCTAGTGTGCACAAACACACTTAGAAACTCACAAATCACATAAGCCCTTTTAGGTCAAAATACAGGCGCAATCTGTTCTTATTAGCTACAATGATACAGGGCTGCTAATAGTCTTGTTAGGAGAAATAGGCCCATTTATTAATTCATTTGACTAAGTACCGAGGTGAGCCAGGAATGAGAAATGCTTCAGTGGCCAACAGTTAAAACAAGCCTCTTTAATTATCACCTTGACTTCACCATTAGTTATAGATAACTAAAGGGATATGTAAAATTGCCATACACCCACTGCTGGCCTTCACTCCTGCTCCCCGCGATTATCTAACAGATAGAACTGATGCTTATGGTGTCAGATCACAGTTTCTTGTTATCAAGAAATGTCTTAAGGCCACAGCTTGCCATTTGTATCTAATGATGTTTGGATTGCATGTATGGAGCGGTTGTGTGCTGCTGGCACGACTCGGGTTTATCTCTCTCATGTCATTAGAGCTTGTAACCATTTATTTTCCTCATTCATCATATTTGACTTTTGATAACTCATTCCCAGAAGTGAGAAAAACCTTGGGACTGTTTTGGTCTTTCAATCTTCAGTTTCTGTTAGTTATTCATGCTTATTTAGACAGAGGAATTCCCTGAAGTCTATCAATGAAAATTAATTCAAATTCAAATCAACAATTTCAATCATCTCAATGCTAATGCCAATTTTCTTGAATGCACTGTATAAAGTATGAAATCTAGGACTTAAATAGACAAATGCTGTAAAGGGTGTTAATTTATTTAAATGTTCATATTTCTAATGAACGTTTTCATTTAATATATTTAAACTCTTTTAATAGTTTTTTTATTGAAAATATTTAATACAATTAGTGTTAATATTGAGATATTTTAAACTGATAACTAAAATAATAGATTGTTTCCAAACCACAGCCAATGATGTTTGAGAGTGAATTGTTAATTTGAATCAGTTCTTTTCAATGAATCAGTCAAACCACTCCCAAACTGATTCACCAGTCTGAATCAAATTAGTAATAATAATAATAATAATAATAATAATAATAATAGACCGGAAAGGTCAAAACCTATAATCTACTGACAGCTATTAATACATACCAAACAATTTCTGTTTTCATTTTGAATTTGAAAGTAAATAGGCTACTGTGTAAATTAGCTTTTCTAAAATGTAATAAAATGAGAATATATGGAATTTTTGTACTTTTATAAAAATAAAAATAAATCACATATCAGCTCCTAATTATATATCGCCGTTGAGATATTTAATTTGCAGTGACATCTTACGAGTTTATTTATTTATGGAATGCAAATTAAATTCCATCGCGTCATTATTACGTGTCCAACATATCCTCCACGCACATACATGCTGTGTCCCAATTCACAGGCTACATACTTCAAAGTGCGCATTTGAAGGCCGATTGCGTCATGGCGGCGCGACGAAGATCTATACATTTTTGTTTTGCCTCTGAATAACATTTGCAAATTAAAATAAATTGTTCTATACTAAAAGTACTTTTTACAACTAATTACAAAATAACTTCAATTCAACATCAGAAAAACAACATAAAAATTTAACAATACATAAAAAGATTGGAAAAAGAAAAAACTTCATTTTTATGTACGCTTTCATTCAGCTGAGCAATGAGACCCTGGTGGAGCTGCTGGACCTGGACGGGCTGCCATAGAAAGCCTGGTGTGGCCTCTGCCAGCGGGACATCATCTGGGATAATCTCCAGAGTGTTTGTGTGCATATTTCCACTGTCCAGCAGTGAGGTTCAGGTGTCGGCCGCATCCTTCGAAGGACCCGTCCTCCGAAGGATGCGGTCTTTGAATTGGGACACAGCTATAGGCTACAAGAGATTCCCCCGTCAAGCTGCCCTATTCAGCCTGAGAGCGCCCTACTGCTGTCATCTGTGGCACATGCGCAGGATAAATTTATCCACCACTGGAGTTTATTGGTATATTTAATGCGTCAAGACAGGCGGGCAATATTTTCTTTGTATGTTGTCTGCCACGGAGGTTCTTGCCCTAAATATGGCTGTAGTGGATTTAATAGGCAGTAATTGGTTGTCATTCCGATTTATGAGCTAGCTGCTATGCTGTTGAACGTATCCGTTTGGGAATTTCCTGTAAGGAAGTATGGAAATGCTGTCCTCTTGTGGCATGGTATGAGAATGCCATGATATATGGGCTTTTCTATATTCGTAGTTTTTATTTCATATTAGGCCTATTAATATAACACTGAACATTCAGTGCGATCCAGAAGTCTGAGGCCACATTGAAAATCAGTTATAAATTAGTAAGTTTGTGATATCGATCTAGTACAGACGGTCAATCGTTCTCGTTCAAGATACTTTATGGATCATTATCAAATCATGCTAGAGAACATGATGATTAGGTTTTACATGATCATTTTTCACTCAGATTGTTATGCTAATAAAACTATTTAAATAATCATATTGCAATAATTCCTTTTGAAAAACCGAAGCCTTTTCACTATTGATCTCAGACATTCTGAGCATTTTCATTAGAGATCTCACTGTATACCAGCATAAATGATCATTTTGCTTATAGGCAACACATTAATTAAATGTGTCAAACAACCTAGAAGATAAAGGATGCTAATTTCTTACGAAAGTTTTAAAGATGCCCTTTGAACAGAAATGAAACATTGCTACAAAAAGATCCTTGATACACCATTTGGGATTCCTCGATGTGCCACACTGGCAGAAACCTCTGGAGAAGCTCTAAAATGGAAGTTCCTACAAGAATTCTAAAAGACACTTGCAATAGGCTACATATTTGAAGTTTTGTCAGTAAGGAATAGGTATTAGAGGTACCTTCAAAAGGATGTCTAGATGTTCTCCAGAGGCTTCTGACAGTGGGATGATCTGAGGAACCCCAAACGGTGCCTGAAGTATCTTTTCATTTTCACAGTGATTAGCAAACTCCTGCCCTCCACCTCTCAGGATTGGAGTCGGATAATCTCACTGCAGGCATCCATTTCCTGTGATGCTGTAATCCAACTTCCACACAATAGCAGGAGCTCTATCAAGATAGAAATTTTCCTGAGCGCATTTCACCAGAGGTGGCAGTTTATCAGCGCATTTTCGCAAATCACACCATTAAATTAATTTCAAATTAATGTTGATCATTTTATCTGGCTCTCCCAGTCCACCTAATCCCAGATTTCTCTCTTTTGTCTATACGTCTGTCCTTTCCCCTATCTTTCTTAAACCTTCCTGTATGATTTGTTCATGTCTTATCTTCTTTCTCCTTGGCCTGATTTCTGCTCAACTACAGAAAAGGAGGCGAGAGAGAAAACTTTCGAAGTTTAGAGAGATACTCGCCCCTGCATTGGCACAACATCAAATTGGTTTGGTGATAAGACATAATTGAAAGTCACTCAAGAGTCAGTGTTTGTTTGAATAACCTTCTGATCCTGCACTGCAGTTCAGAGTAACAGCAGATGAAAAGAAAGTTTGATATGAAATCCTTACTAATCAATACTCATACTGTTACTGTATATAATCCTACAAAGTAAGTGTATATCAAACAAGCCTTCCTCAACAACATTCTCGGTTTCTACTTCCTCTTCACACTATCCAACTAAAGCCCTGAAAGGTAAAGATTTTCTTATAACTCACCTCTTATGTCCTCGATTAATCTCCAGTAAATGGTCCCCATTGGTTAATTATATTCCCTCTGTGGTGGCATGGAAACAGTGTGGTTACATAAATCTTGCATTTGTTACTATTTAAAAAAAAAATGGGAGAGTGAGTTCACAGACTTATGATACCAAACAAAAAAGAGAGTGCGATAGAAGTGAGGAGGGGGAAAAAATAAATTGCGGCAGCAGTCAGTTCAATCTGATGTTTGATAAATGCTCAATCTATTATTTAGGCAACCCACAATAACTTCTCCTTCTCGCGTTTCTCTTGCTGGAAAATGAGTAATACTAGTTGCCTTCACCTCAGTGTCTGCTGAGACAATGCTTTCTGCAAACTTGCTGTCACCTGCATTTTACATGCTTATAGTTCTCTTGGGTTGTACAATCTCTAATGTTCCTGCATACCAACAGCTTTCGTCCAATAGCTCTCTTATCTCCCATTTCCAACATTTCCCCACAGAATTTACTCACTCACACAAAGCACACATGCTGAATTCACTGCGGATGCTGGCATATTTGGAAACCAAGAATAAATGGTAGATTCATCTGAAATCCTTTGCTGATGATAGTGAATAGATAGCAGTGCTACTGGAAAGCCAACACCTGTGGACATCATGCAATTCAATATGGCCAAGGTGGTAGTGAGACAGATTTTCCTTGCAAGATACGAATCACAATTTTGTAGTTATTTACATGCCTATTATTATTTGTTAAATAAATAAGCCCAGACACCAACAGCCTAGTAGGGTTAATTATTTAAATACTTAACTAGTTAACTACAAATTAAGTTTATTATTAATGGTTTAATAATTAAATAATGCATTAAATATTTTGGATATTTAATTAAAAAAAATGTTTTTCAAACATTGCCTCAAAAGGAGAGCTTTAAGTTATCTTTACCTGTAGAAGCTGCTAAAGGCAACACCATAGACTGGGCAACACAGACTTGTTGCTGCTGTAGTTTTGTTACTCTGAATTTACTCTGCATCACTTAAAGGGGTCCTATTATGCTCTTTTACAATCTCTTGAATTTGTTTTGGGGGTGTACTAGAACACGCTCTCATGCTTGGTGGTTCGAAAAACGTAAAATGTTTTTACATAATTTACATTATTACAATACCTTTCTCCCCATCCTGGCACAAACGGATGAAGGCCCACCTTCCAAAAAACGAAATGTGATGTGATTGGTTAGCTGTCCCAGTGCGTTGTGATTGGCGAACAGCGAAGTAATGTTATGTAGAGACACCGAGCAAAAGGCGCAACTGACCGAGCTTACTCGCGCGAAAACTCCTGATATAATCAATAACTAACTACACAATGAATATCTTATTTACATCGTGTATGCATTCTTTTTGTCTTGTGATAACAGGAAGATCTGTGAGCATGTAGAACTACATAAACTTGCGGAAACAAAAATTAGATCGGAGCGGATTCCAACTAACGTGCAGTAAACGCCTCTGATTGGCCATTGCTTTCAACAGAGAAGCCTGTGATTGGCTACAAAACTCAACTCTGCAAAACACGTAAATAGAAACTTTTGGTTTTGTAATTCGAAACCAGAGCATGCACACAAAAACACACAGGAGCGTTTGAAAGCGGGTGACTTCAAGCAGGTTGAGTTGGTACACTTTAAAAAAACGCGGATCTACACGAATCACACAAATGACCCATTTTGAATTCAATGCTTTCTTTTTGTCTTGTTAGGAAGATCTGTGAGCGTAAATTTGCGAAAACCAAAATTAGATCAGAGCGGATTCTGACTAACCTAAACTTACCGTCAGCCATACCCTGAACTTTCGGTTGATTAACCCAAAACCTGCTTACCCTGATTATGTCGGTTCCAAAACACCTGAGAAGAGTTCAATCAACCTCCTATAGATAACCTAGCATTAATGCGCGTGCTCGTCGAATATATAAAGGCATTTTCCCATTATATTAGGCCTAAAGAAAAGCAACACAGCTGCAGCGTCGAAGGAAAGAGAATTGGCTTGGCAAAGAATAACTGACAGAGTAAATGCGTGAGTTTCTTTATATTATATATTTAATATATAATACATATTTTACATTTTCTTCTAAATATGCTACCCTCTCCCCTTTTATTATAATGCAAAATTGAACATTGATCTTTTTTAGTAAGTTGTATAACTAGACAAGCATTTACTTTTCCAGCCATTAATTTCTAAATATTACAGTAATGATGTATATTGATTAGTAACATATTGGCTGCTTGTTTTATAAGGTGTAATCCTTCCAGAAGAAGTCTGTCGCAAGTCAAAATGAAACATACAAATATTCTCCAAAAAGGTAATATTTCAATAACAGGAGCTATGTATTCAGTGTTTTTTTTTCTTTCTTTTTTTTAAGAGTATTTATCTGTCCTGTTTAGCTAATAGAAAGAAGGCCGAGGCCCGCTTAACTGGTGGGGGCCCACCACCACCTCCCCTCACCCCAGTGGAAGAGTTGGCTCTGTCCCTTAATAAAGGGCGGCCTGTGGTTGACCGCATCAAACAGGGAACCTCTTCAGACTGTGCCTCCCACAATAGTGATGTACTGAAATGCAGGTATACCACAGTAGTAGTTATGATTTATTGTAACTTAAGTCCCAAGTAAAAAATCATCTACGCTGACACTTAAAGGCATTTGGAATGCACTTAATGATTGTTTCTCTTGTGCATTATGCATGCTTATTTTTTTTTTTTATTGCTTATGCTGTTTACTGTAATCTTATTTTTAGTACCCTTGCATGCTCTTTGTCTTTTTTATTAGTGTGTGTGTGTGTGTGTATATATATATATATATATATATATATAGCTAATCTTATTGTTTTGATTGTCTTGCAGTTGCTGATGGATGTATAGTATTATTGGACCCTCCTGAAACCACACAATGTCACAATTGTAAGTAATTATTGTCTGGTACCATTAGGTATGTTTGGATTTTTTAGTTTCTGTTAAACAGAGTATACTTTCATATTTTCACTGTAGGATGTAGATGAAGAGACAACGTCTGCTGTGACAGAAATAGAAAATGATGGAACACCCATAGAGGTATGATGCATATCATTTAATGCATTCCCCTCATTTTACACAGGATTAAACAAAATGTGTTTGTCCTTTTACAGAATGTGGCTGGGGATGCATATGCAGATGAGGGCCCATCTACCTCCACAAAGCTTAGCAGTGTAAGAATTTGCCTGCAGATCTTTATATGTTATTGTCTCACAGATTTTAACCAACTTTTTTTTATTCTGCCTTCCTAGTTGTCTGCAAAGGAGCTGTATAAGGTCCATCTTCAAAGGCAAATAAAAAAGTGACATGGAGATGGACCTTATGCAGCTTCAAATAGAGGAGAAAAGGCTGTCCATTAAGAAGGCCCAACTTGAAATAGAAATGCTGGAGCATCGCCTAAAGGTGGGAATTGTATGTGAACACTGATCTGTTAGTTGGTGTTAAATGGTATATAAAGCAATGACTAAAAATCTCTTTTCTCTTTTATTTCAGGAAATCAAGAAATAAACAATGCTTCATTGCAAACCATTCAAATAAAGTGATTTTGACTCTTAGCACTCTGCCATCTCTTTGGTCTGCTACATTCATTTGGGGTTCTTCTAGGCTATCTTCATCAAGTGCAGGGGGGTGGCTCTCTCCTCTTACTGTGGCAATGTTGTGAAGGACAACACAAGCAACTGTGATGTCGCATGCCCTCTCTGTACTGACCCTCAGCCCACGCAGACACTGAAACCTTGCCTTCAGGATGCCTATGGTCATCTCGACCTTGGCCCATGTCCTGCTGTGGGCCAGGTTGAACCGTGTCTGTGGTCCAGGCTCAGGTTGAAGATAGGGTGTCATCATAAAAGGCAAACAAGGGTACCCTCTGTCCCCCAGCAAGTAACCACTGAAGTGTCCTATAATGATTTAAGTGTACAAATAAAAATGTAATGGAAAAAAAGAAAAACACCGTTTAGAGCAAAACGTACCGCTGGAATTTGCGGCACAACGATGACTCCCTAAAAATTCTGGCATCATGTACAGACCCTGGTCACTTGGCCTCAACATTAGTGATGATGTGGGTCGCATCACATATTACCCAATTAGTGGGGACAAGTGATGAGTTTAATGCTTTTAACACCGATTGAGGAGTGAAAAAACAGTTGATACCTGCACATTGATGCTATGGACAGACTTCCTATTAACATAGTCTCCATCATTGACTGAAGGAGCTTTAATAGGAATGTGGGTGCCATCAATGCACCCAATCACATTTGGGAACCCTGAAATTTAAAGTTATGTTATTAAAGAATTAAGTCACAGTGTGTGTGTGTGTGTGTGTGTGCGCAGTATGCTTGGAGCAAGTAATGGTATGTAACTAATATGTCACTTATAGATTCTCATAGAAAGGACAAACCTGCCACTCTGTGGAATTCTTCTTTAATAAGGCACACAGGTTTATGGCCAGGGAACAGTACAAAAGTGTGTAGAAACCGCTTCAGTGCCAGGCATACTGTACGAACGGTTCTACACACAGTTGCCTTTCCCACATGCTCTGCATCGGCCACATTCTATAGAAAACTCCCTGTCGCAAAAAAAAATGAAGAGCAATGCACAGAATGTGTTCTGTGGTAAGCGCTGACCCGCGGTTCGTCACGTTTGATATGTTAGGTTTCAAAAGATTCTTTAAATAAATTAACGAATCTTTTGAAAAACTGTAACGCTCGTGCAAATATTCATTTGGATATGAAAACACATCTATACGTGGCCTTATCACCCTCTCGCGGTGCAAAGCACCTCGTATAATCTGTGCTTCTACATCCACAGGATCGTCATCAAAAGGGCACGCCATGCTGAGTGACCTCTCTGAAACAAACTAACCCTGGAACATAACCTGCTCCGGAGCAGGTTATCTTCAGAGAGCAAGTTGCTATGGTTACTTAAATACCCTGAAAGTAACCTCTGATTTTGGAACCGAAAGCTGAGTTTATCCGCTCTCTTATCCTCAAACATACCAAGGTATGTCACATAACCTGCTTTTTGGAATATACCCCAGATTGGCCACTGCTGTCAACAGAGATGCCTGTTTGGCTACAGTACTCAACATTGCAAAACACGTTGTAAATAGAAACTTTTGGTTTTGTAATTCGAAACCAGAGCGCACGCACAAAAACACACAGGAGCGTTTGAAGGCGGGTGATTTCAAGCGGGTACAGAATTGATTTGGTACTGGAACTGTAAAAAGACCCCCCCTTCGGTGCTCTCCGTGACGAATTAATTAGAGACCAACTTATTGAAAAAACAAACAGTGCACGGGTCAGAGAGAGGCTGCTTATGGAAGATGATAGACTTACTTTGGATAAGGCTCTCACTCTGGCACTCCAAATTGAAGAAGCTACACAGTGTGCAGCTAAAATAGCAGAGACTAATGCAGCTAAAACTGATATCACCTCTGTACCTGCAAATACAGTCATGGATGAGGAGTTCCAGCCTGCAGGTGCAATCATCCAGCAAACACAGCCTCAGTCAAGTCAACAAAGAAGGAAATGTGGCAACTGTGGCTCCATTCGTCATGCCAACAGGTCCCCAGACTGCCCAGCTATCGGCCAAAAGTGTAGACAATGTGGTAAGCTCAACCACTTTGCAAAGGTGGTGCAGATCAAAGTCCAGTTCGCAGCCTTCACCAGCAGTAATTCATACAGTTGGTCCTCACTCAGTCACTTTCTCTACGTGTGGTGTGCAGCTGAAATTCCGCTGCTTCTTGACACAGGAGCTAAAGTGTCATTGCTTAATATGGCCACCTACAATAAATTTTTCTCTGATGTTGAGTTACAACCATCACCTCTGAAGCTCTGTGGTTATGGCCAAGCCAGCATTGCAGTGACTGGAGTAGTTAAACTGCCAGTACAATATGGGCAAAAACGTCTACCAGAGTTTCCATAACTCAGCATGGCACTAATATCCTGGGTCTTGACCTGTTCCTTAGCCTTGACTTTTCTCTGCATGACAACAGCGGTGCAACCATCCTTCAGGTGGACTCTCCATGGCAGACACAGTTTCCCGCTCTATTCAGTGGTTTAGGCTGCCTCTCTGCTTTTTCCCACAAACCCCTGCTTAACCCAGATATACCGCCTGTAATCCAGCCACTGCGACGAGTGCCTCTCGCCATGCACGACAAGGTCTCCACTGAACTACAGGGCATGCTAGCTGCAGACCTCATTGAGCCCACTGATGCTTCCCCTTGGGTCTCAAATCTTGTGGTTGTGCAAAAACGGTCTGGGGGCATACGTCTCTGCGTTGACCTTCGGGGGCCTAACAAGGCTGTGGTGCCAGACAAATACCCATTGCCGACAATTGAGGAACTCACGACACTCTTCTATGGCTCCTCAGTGTTCACAAAGCTGGATCTTAAGCAAGGTTACATGCAGATACCCCTAAACGAGGACAGCAGAAACCTGACTGCATTCGTGACTCACATGGGTTTGTTCCGTTTTAAGAGGATTCCTTTTGGCCTAAGTTCAACACCTAGTTGCTTTCAGAAAATCATGGCCACTGTCCTAGCAGGGCTCCCAGGTATGGCTGTGTACTTAGATGATATTGTAGTACATGGAAAGGACGTGACCACTCATGACAAATGCCTCAGACGGGTGTTCACAGCTCTGTCTAGACACAATCTGACATTAAACACAGAAAAATGCATGTTTGCTGTCCCAGCAATCAAATACCCATTGCCGACAATTGAGGAACTCACGACACTCTTCTATGGCTCCTCAGTGTTCACAAAGCTGGATCTTAAGCAAGGTTACATGCAGATACCCCTAAACGAGGACAGCAGAAACCTGACTGCATTCGTGACTCACATGGGTTTGTTCCATTTTAAGAGGATTCCTTTTGGCCTAAGTTCAACACCTAGTTGCTTTCAGAAAATCATGGCCACTGTCCTAGCAGGGCTCCCAGGTATGGCTGTGTACTTAGATGATATTGTAGTACATGGAAAGGACGTGGTCACTCATGACGAATGCCTCAGACGGGTGTTCACAGCTCTGTCTAGACACAATCTGACATTAAACACAGAAAAATGCGTGTTTGCTGTCCCAGCAATAGACTTTGTTGGTCTTCGGGTGTCCAGCTTGTCCAGATTGTGAGCAGGCTTTTCGACGACTCAAACACCTTCTCACGTCACCACTAACTCTAGCTCATTTCCATCCCTCCAGCAGTCCTGTCACAGCTGCATGATGGCATTGAAATGCCTATTGCTTTTGCTTCACGGGTTCTGAGTATTGCGGAACAGAAATACTCGGGAGAGAGAGAGGCACTGGCGTACATTTGGGCTTGTGAACGCTGGCACATGTATTTATATGGACGATCCTTTACTCTCATGGGAGCATCTATATAGTTGTGGTGTATGACCTCCACTCAAAGTGACAAGAGGTTGTGCCTATGGGCTCAGTTACAGCCTCCGCAATGGTTGATTTCCTGGAGCAACTCTTTTCCCGATCGGGAATCCCGCGGGCCATTACCACTGACAATGGGCCGCAGTTCGTTTGCAGTGAGTTTTCATCATACCTGGCTGCCAGGGGCATAGCCCATATACGTATTGCCTTCTACCATCCTCAAGCTAATGGCGGTGTGGAAAGATTTAATCAAAGTCTAAAAATGACTTA
>NW_015548343.1:103780-104221 GCF_001515605.1 Sinocyclocheilus anshuiensis
GAGGTTGTGCCTATGGGCTCAGTTACAGCCTCCGCAATGGTTGATTTCCTGGAGCAACTCTTTTCCCGATGGGGAATCCCGTGGGCCATTACCACTGACAATGGGCCGCAGGTCGTTTCCAGTGAGTTTTTATCGTACCTGTCTGCCAGGGGCATAGCCCATATACGCACCGCCTTCTACCATCCTCAAGCTAATGGTGGCGTGGAAAGATTTAATCAAAGTCTGAAAAATGGTATACGTGCACACCTTGCCCAAGGTTTCCCATTTAAGGCTTCTCTCTCCCAGACCCTCTTGCATTATCGCGCTACCCAACATGCCACCACTGGGGTGTCCCCTTCCTGTCTCATGCTTGGCAGTGAACTAGAATTACCGTTGAGCAGGCTGCGCCCATCTCATCAGCTCCTAGTGAACACTTCGATTCGGGCACGGGTTCATCAGCAT
>NW_015548343.1:104245-122928 GCF_001515605.1 Sinocyclocheilus anshuiensis
GGGGGTGAGTCATGCATTGCACGGGGGCACCGAGCAGTCATTCCTCTGTCCCTTAGGGGGCGGGTGCTGTCAATGGCACATGAGGGTCATGTGGGGGTAGTTAGACTGAAGCAGAGGTGCTGAGATTTGGTTTGGTGGCCAGGGATTGACAGAGAGCTAGAAACTCTTGTACATGACTGTGCACTTTGTCTGCTTAGTGGTAAAACAGGTGCTCCAGCACCGCCACCTTTGCAACCTGTTGACTGGCCCACCAAGTCATAGTGAACACTTCGATTCGGGCACGGGTTTCACCGGACATGTTTCACAACATGTAGTCACCGGACAGGAAGCAAGAACCGAACACTGTCAGAGCCCACAATCTGAGGATGTCCCTATGACAACTCACCCTGTGAGGACAAGGGCACGTCCTGCACACTTCCAGGACTTTGAAACTTCGTTTCATACTTAAGCTTGGTGGGAGGGGGTAAAATGTTGTGGTTGCTAACTAGGGATGCGTCGATCCGATATTCATATCGGGTATCGGCTCCGATAGTGCCATTTTTCTCGTATCGTGTATCGGTCAGAGAGGGCCGATCTAAATCCGAGATTTTTATTTTATTTTTTTCAGATTGTGCGAATTATTCTGTGTTACTTCTGAAGCCATATGATAGCTTAATCCTTCAACGCGTAGGATCACACCAGTGTGATCAGTCTTGGCGGTGTGATTAGAACTTTCAGTGCGTCACGTCATCAACCGCCGAATTTAAATCCGCTTTCGCGCTTTGGCTGGCGCAGAGCCAGATTGGATGCGCTGAGCGCTTGTCATATTATCACAAATATTCAGTGTTTTCAACCATATAATGCTTATTTTAGGTTTAAGACATTTAAATACACATAAGTACTAGCAAAACCATACATTTACAGTTTGTAAAATACACGCTGATGTCTATGGAAACGGCAATAATCATCCTTAACAATATAATCTGACGACATGTTTTTATTGATATCATATACAGATTGTGTGGATAACTCACACACACACGCGTATATAATTCAATCAATAATATATAATTCATTATATGTATAATTAAAATTAAATTAAAAAAAATTGAGAATAAGAAAAAAAATTAATACAAATACTAAATAAAAGAAACACTATAATATACAAATATTAAAATAACACTGTGTACAGTATAGTAAAGAGCTCAGACAATTTTGTCTATGAAGAATTTGATGAGAAGTGTTGGCCCTGTCTAGAAGCAACATCTGATATATTAATAAGCTCTCATTTGTGTTTTACAGCAGTATAAAAGGGCTCTCCCAACTCTATTAAAGCTTCTTTAAAATTCTCTGCATTAATCAAGGTAAAACGTAGGTGTCCTCACCAGTGGTTTCAAAAGGCTTTTCACTCTTTCTTTTCATGTCCTCTCTCTCCCCAGAAACCTAGAAAACAAAGACTTACACAATTATTCATCGCGTTTGCTGTCAATCACAAACATTCTCTGTTGAACACGCGCTGAAAACAACAAAACAGACCAAACGCTGTTGTATTAAAAGTCTTTTATTCTGTTCTGCTTGCAGCACAGCATAGTATAGTCTCCCTTGGTCGAGTGGCTCAGCGAGTGGCCCCCCTGTGAGGCTCCCCTACTGAGAGGAGTATGGCACAAGAACCTAACACAGTGGTACCGGGGGGTGCACTACCGTCCTGGCACAGAGTGGCATAAAACATAACTGGCTCTGCTCAGCTACATTATCATAAAGTATTACAGAGCAGCATCGCATGTGTTCGAATGTGTTTTCAGCATAACACACTGCAGCTTGGCACAGACAGAGCGCACACACATACCGTTTCCAAAAAAGCCAGGCCTGTGAGACACACGTGAAGACTGTAAAGATTTTGATGTAGCGAGGTCAAATCCATTTGCTAAGACCTGCTACGCTCATAGTGATCCTAGTGTGGAGCTTACAGCTGTGCATCACCACGTCCCAAAACTTTCACCACAGTGACACATACACACCTCAATCACAGCGTTGGTTATTTGCAACATAAATTCATTGTGGTCGATGGTCGGCCATGTTATTCATAAAAACACAGTTGAAAACTGGTCTCTGATGTCAGCTGTTATGAGACGGGAGAGGACAAAGAGACAAAAGAAGACCAATTCAAAGATAAATTTAGTAGATAAACATTATATGCAAGTTATTTGTTGAAATATATAATTTATATCTATATGTATATATTTATATGCTGCTGCTTTGATAAGAGACTTATTCTTAGAGTAATAAACAAACAAACAAACAAAACATTTACTGTCAAAGACACTATCAACACAAGAAGACACATGTCTAGAGAAAGGCCATTTTAAGATTCTTGGTGGCGGCGGTTCCTAATAAAACTTGTGCAATATGCCTGATATTTTATCATTTGAAAATGAAAAGAAAAACGACATTATCGTAAGGTCCTTGCTGTTTCAGCCCAAATGTTTTATCAAAGCTGTCTACTGCCTTTAATGTGCACAATGGAATGGACAGAGAAATCTAAATAATTTTTCACAGCTAATACATGAAACATCTTAATTATCAAGTCTGCTGACAGAAATGTTTGAAAACAATACTCTTGTCTTCAGCTATACTGCTTTGCTGAACAGCTATTTCTCTATTGCTATCTAAACGTCACAGACACATATATGAGGTACATCTATATATAAAGTAATCCAGACACGTATTACACGACAAAGTTGAAGTCAAAAGGATATACATATATAAGCTGCCAAATATTCTAAATGTTAACTGGTCAACACTACTCAGAATTACTCCGAAATCTGTGACAGTGAGGCAGAGTGTTATGATTGTGGTCAGAATTGACAAGATTTGTGTTACTGCCCTCCCGATTTCACCAAATAGAAGTCATCAGTGTTTAAAAAAATAAAAATCATCATCACCCATTATGTTTCTATAGTACTCCAAAGTCTCTGGACATTACTGTTTAGCCCATTGACAACAAAATATACCCCAATTAATTAGTACTACTTGTAAAAAGCTCAACATACAACAAATAAGCTTAACATGGCTCAGATGCAGTTACAAGCACACACAAAAAAAACAATTAGCCTGTTGGACTGTGCGTGGTTCTGTGTCAAATATGTACTTAAATAAATTCATACATATATAAATAACAGCATACAATGTTTCAAACCAAATTGAAAATAGTCAAACTTTGCTGCTGGCTTGACAAAGCCCTGCTTGAAAGTTTGAAAAGCCTTGAGCTTGAATACTTAAAGATTTATACATAAACATATTCAGGATTTATTAATTTATATTTGGTCTTTTTTTTGTTTTTTTTTTTGAATATTCTGTGGGAAAATCACAAACCTGATTAATCAGAAAAATATAAAACATACCTAAGTCAGAACAGCATACTGAGTCTGGTGGATGTAGCTTGAACATCCTCTGATTAAACACAAAGGTGTTGGAATTTTGAAAAACCCTAAATAATTTTTTTGCAATTACAATATGCTGGCTTTGTCAAGGCAACATCATTACAAAATTCATTAATCTGAAACAAAAGAAACACAGAAATCATACTAATACTTTGCTGACAAACATTTTAAATACTGTCTAAACAAAATACTGTATAAATAAAATTAAACATAGTTGACTCAGACCTGCTGCCAACACGCATTGCCCTTAGCAATATTCACAGTCAATTATAGCGATCACTTCAAAGATGCTAGCTTTTGGCTATTGGTAAAAGCTAAATTAAACAAAGATCTACCTGACTGGCTTGCTAATCAGTCTTTTCCTCACATGTAACTTAAATCCTGATCTGGCTTTTTTTTTTTACTAAACAGATATGTCTAGTAAAAGCATAAAATGCTATTATTTGACCAGTTTATTCTTGCTGCTACTTATACAGCTTAAGCAAACTTGCTAAGCAAGTATGAATATCGTGTCCAAAACTAATAAATGGCAGAGCAGAGCAGCTTGTAAAAAAAAAGGTGTAAAAACACAGTGTAAAACTGTAAACAGTGCTCTCCTTCGCCTTATCGCTCTCTGAATGATGACATGTCTTTCATCACTCACTGACATTTCGGTTAGCGAGTATAGTGCTGCAGTATGGCTAGCCCTGTCATCCTGGCACTCTCAACATCAGCATTCAAAGCTACCCTAACTGGCTCTGACGAGAAGGTCTCCCCCGAGAAAGCTACGATCTTAAAAGTGTCTTGGTTGCACACTGTGTTGTCATGGCAACACGTACATTCAGTCGAGAGGGGAAGGGCTGCCACCGATTATAGGTAGTTGAAACATTGCATGTGCCCTACAGCACAGTGCTTATATTCTTTTAATAACTCAACACAACTGTTTTGAACCAGATCACAAAACATATATATATTATATATAATAAAATAACTTGTAAATATAAAATATATGTATTGTAGGGTGACCATACGTGCCATTTTCCCAGGACGCGTCCTGGCCAGGATTTCTATATTGCCTAAAGTATTTTATGTTATTAATATATATTAATATATTTTGATATATTCATTTTGATATATTAATATATTTTGATGTCATACACCGATCGGTCTGCACACGCAAACAAAGCCAAAACCTAGATATTTTAGGCAATATAGAAATCCTGGCCAGGACGCGTCCTGGGAAAATGGCACGTATGGTCACCCTAATGTATTGTATGTTGTATGTAGTTAATTATGTATTGCTCAAGGGACAAGAATGAAACATGAGGACCTGTGAAATGGTTTCACCGGAACAGGACTGTACATCAGCTCAGTTTGGCATTCAGCTTCAGTAAGCCAATATGTGATCAGTCATGGCTAACTTACCCTGTTGCTAGGAATACAAACACTGACAACAACTCACAGAATGCTAGATGTCAGTTTGCGGAAGGTGGAGGTCAAGAAAAATGCTCTGAGAAGAGAAAAATGGTTTGCTACTTTCCTTTGTGAAAGCTTCCCTTGAGAGATTTTGAACAAATATACACAACAATTACATCATGATTCAGAGCTCTGAGAGCAAGAGAGAAAAAAAGATGGGCGTGGGATGTTAGGGCTTTGTATTTTGACCTCAGAATCTCCCTTCAAAAAATCGTTCCAGAGCCATCGAGCAGCAAAACACTCCAAGAAAAATCACATTTACCCACATTATTGACGCTCCACCTTAAAGCCCCCAAGAAGTAAGAAAAGCAAAGCCAATCCCATACAAACAGCCTCGCTAACATCAAAAAGATTTGTCAGCATGACAGTATTCCATTCTTATACAAGTAAAGAGAAAGGGCTACAATTTATGTGACATCCCAATCCAGGTTTGTCTCTGAGCATTAGAGCTTTGTGCAAGAGATGGGTGCCAGCGAAAACAACCCAACTCGACTGCTATGAACAGTTAACAGTTTGTGGCATGAGCAGGTGATTTGATCGCCCCTAGGGGCTACTTGCTGATGTTCCTCATTTAATTATGTTCCTCAGACCTCACTCTCCACACTGGAGAAGTGGGCAGAGCCTCGACGAGAGCACAGGCTCTTGGTTTTGAGGGGAAGATGTGGGGATTGATACATTTGGGGTTGGGTAAACGATCGCAGTTTCTGGTACTGGAGCTTAGCACTAAAGGAGGACAAAGACGAGGGCTGTGGGGCACCAGGTGTAGATGAGACAACCGATGGGGAGGACACTGATGAGGAGGAGGTAGGTGGAGGTACATGTATATGGTGAGAGGAAGAGGGTGGGGCTGGGAGTGCAGGGACCATTGGAGGGGGTAAAGATGGCGGTAGACTCTGAGGAGGGGACGGCGGTTGTCGGGACCGGTCTGAGCGTTGTGGTCTTTGTGCACTGAGGTTGGATTGGCTTCCAGATTTTGCCTGGCTCTGAGCCCGATCTGGTTTGGATGATTGCCGTTTGGGTCTTACACTGCTGCTGAAACTGTGGCAGTGAGGGAATAGCTCCTCCTGACTCCTAGAAGTCACCCGATTCCATTTGGAGTGAGTGCTGGCAAAGTGATGGGGTGACTGGCAGGAACAGGATGTGTGGACTCGACTCTTCTCTTGAGACCTGCTTTTAGATTTATTTTCGGTCTTCACTGGTAATTTATCAACAGACCAGTATCTTCGAGGAGGTGGGGGAGTCAATGGAGTTGGAGGCCACTGATTTGATCCTAATCTTTCTGATCCCCACCCTGTTCCTGCTCTGAACCCCAAGCTACTTTCTCCACCACCCCACCCTAAAAAAGAGTCATCTCTACTGTTTATGCTGCCTCCTCTTTCTCTGGCAGGGTAGGTGCCAAAGAACCATCCTCCTCCTCCAATGCCTCCAACTGCCCTTCCTTCGTGACCCTCCCAATATCTCTCAAACTTACCAAACTCTCCTGAGGAACCCTCATCATCTGTGTATATCTCAACAGTTTTTTCTCTGTCCCTTTCGGATTCAGAGTCCATTCCTCTGCTTTCTCGTCGTCGCCCCTGTTCTTCTGGCCTACTTCTTTCCACTTCAGACTCCTCATCTTCTTCTTCCTCGGAATCCCATTCGTGAAATGACAGGCCTTCTCTCGAGCAAGGCTTAACTCTCTTGTTTTTTCCCAAAAGGGGCCGACTCTCTCCACCTCTTCCTCGCTCATCTCTCTCAGCTCCTACATACTTTCGTCTTTTAGATATGGGAAGCAAGGGTACAAAAGACGATGGTGAATCAGAAGTTGGGTTCCCACTACTCCAAAATTTGACTGTTGAAGAAGGTTTGTTTGAGCAAGAAAAATGCTTGTTGTTGGACCTTGGCCTGGAGTGGCGTTGTGATTTTGGGCTTCTCTGATGCCTTTCCTTTCCTCTACTGCCTTCTTCATCTTCTCCACCTTGATCATCCCTATCTCTCTTTACTCCATCTCTGATAGTATCCCACTCATAACTCCTTGTAGAGCTTTCACTCTTTTTTCGGAAAGAGCTTCGCCTCAGTGCAGGATAAGAAGAGTATTCCTGTCCTATTCCTTTTTCAAAGACATCTTTCCTGTCCATATCTACCTCCTCTTGTTCAGTTCGTTTTTCCCTCTCCCTTCTTCTTGATTGTTCCTCTTTTTTCTTTTTCTTTTTCACCTTACGCCTTTTACTCTCCCTTTCTTTTTCACGCTCTTCTCTCTTCTTTTTCTTTCTACCCTTCTTCCTCCTCTTTCTCTCTCTTTCCCTTTCTTTATGATGTTGTTTCTCCTCCTTAACATCTCTATCTCCAGTTGCTCTTCTACCCTTTTCTTTCTCTCCCCAAGAGGTCCACCACTCTTGAAGCTGTGCAATCTGGCTGCCTGCTCTGTCTCTCACCTGCGCCCTCTGTCCGCAAGGTTTGCGGGGTGGTATAGGTGGTGGTGGAGGACTGCTAGGCAGGGATCGAGAGGACATACGTGAACGACTTTTTCTCCTCCCCAAAAGCAAGCTTGACTCCTCCTCCGTAAGCTCATCTGTGTCATAGTCCTCATACACATCTCGTACATCTGCCCGGTATCTGAAGCTCTGTGATGATGTGTACGATGATGAAGAAGAGGGAGAATTGGATCGGGAGACTGATTCTGAAGAAGAGGATGAACTGGAGGTGCTGGAGCTGCTGGAGGAATTGGATGTGTAGCATACATATGGAGAAGGTGAGGGCAGAGTCTGTGTTGGGGAAGAGAGGGGCACAGGTATAGGCAGAGGAAGAGGAGGAGGACGACGTCCTCTTCTCCCACCCCCATCCCTCATTCCATATCTGCCACCACCTCTCCTTCCGAGTGGAAGGATGTTTTCGTAGAGTGGCCCCCCTGAACCCTTCCTTTTTGAGAAGCTGCTTCTCCTCCAGATAGATTGCAGAGGTGGAGAGGGATGTGGCAAAGCAGGGTTAATTGGTAAGTGTCCAGAGTCTTGACCTTTAGGAGGTAACCGTGGGTTTCCAGAGGATTTTGTCCCTCGATGCTTAGTTTTTGGAGTTTGGATGCCTATGTTTTGAGGTTCAGCGTGTCCAGAGGCTTGACCTTTAGGAGGTAACCATGGGTTTCCAGAGGATTTCGTCCCATGATGCTTCATTTTTGGAGTTTGGGTGCCTATGTTTTGAGGTTCGGCAGAGACCCCTAAGCCTTCTGGATCAATTGGCCCATAGTATCTCTTGTACTCATCCAGACCCTCCTCTCCTCCACTTATTCCTGCACCCCAGTGAGGGGGCATGCCTTGGAATTGCGTTAAGTCTGTTATCCCACTGTTCACACCGCCAGGCTTCTCAGGGCCCACCTTTGGACGTGTCCACCGATTCACAACAGCTAATCGACGATCATGCCTTGGTAGGAATGTAGAGCAAGGCATGGGTGCTCCAAGAATGGGACTGTTCGATGGCCCTAGTGCCATTCCAGAATGTCCACCTGAAGGAGGGGAGCCAGGAAGAAGAGCATTGTATACTGGTGGCTGCTGGTGGTGTTGCTTTTGTTGTTGCTGCTGTTGTGCCATAGCGATGGGGGGATTGGCCAAGGCTGCAGAGATCACATGAGGCGGTGGAGGAGGAGGAACTGTGGAGACATGATGATATTGAGGAAGTGTGCTTTGGGAGCCTCCAGGAGCTGTTTCATCCTCAAAATTGCAGCAGCTGTACATTCCCTGTAAGAGATAATAAGCAAAAGATTTACTTAGCAAACAGTTCAGGATATCATAATATTTCCCTTGGTGACATACAAACCGATTTAGACGCTTAGAAAATGTCTTGGTAAAGACGTGAAACATTACCATAAAAATGAAATTGTAAAGCTCCCAGTGCTTTAATGATGCAAGAGTACACACTGTAAGCTCAGCTAACCATTCTCTGTGGTAATGGCAATGCTGACCTCACTCTTTGAGTGTTCCATCTAACCTAACTGCCTTACAATACTCTCATAAAAAGTCTGGTTGCTTGCAAGGGGGATTTAAGGTTCTTCTAATTCTTTCCACAATGTACACAAAGACAGATTGTGATAATGCAGAATGAATAAATGATCCATCTTCTATCATCCTTTTCCACCCCTATTCATTACTATAAGAGAAGTTATAGGCTTTCATAAAATCCCTCTGTGTGTGCAATGGGAATGCTGGATGTGCCATCACATTTTAGAAATTACAGGAAATAAAGGAGTGTGCTGCAAAGTCTCCTTCTAAGGATTTAACGCCTGATTGCGAGAGATTACTGCGTGTCAGTCTTTGTTCTTGTTGCAAGTAACAAGAATTGCAAAAAGAGTAATCTTTCCTTTTACTTGCAAATACATTTAAATGATTCCAGTTTTGTTTATTAGGTTCAGTTTTACATTTACTGGGCTACAGATTTTAGTTTGCAGAGCTGGAATGAAATGATCATTATGACACAATTAATGTATTTAATCACTTTCTCTCAAATTTCAGCACAGTTTCATAAGAAATATTCATAAAATAAGTATATTTATAAGGGCTGTGAAAATTAAAGTTAATACTTGTGATTAGTTAAATGTTTTAAAATTTTAAGTGTGAAATATAAATATATGAAAAAGAGTTTGATATTAAATTTGATCCGTTCTGTGTGATTTCTAAAAATGAATGGGACACTTTCAGAACTGACTGAAACAGTTTGGAGCCACATCGAAAGTCTCTCACACACATGCACAATTCCCTATGGGAGCTCCCATTTATCAGTGGCCTAAATGACTGAGAAAACCATTATTCTACAGATTATTTATTTATAAAT
The DNA here is from genome assembly GCF_001515605.1 of Sinocyclocheilus anshuiensis. NCBI lineage: Eukaryota > Metazoa > Chordata > Actinopteri > Cypriniformes > Cyprinidae > Sinocyclocheilus > Sinocyclocheilus anshuiensis. The sequence continues at coordinate 113,920 of NW_015548343.1, forward strand.
CAAACCCAGATGGGACATTTAACAATTGTAAAGTCATTTGCAGCCTTTATATGATGTAATGTAATTATCATCAAAGCTTAAAAAGTGAAACATCATCCACAAGTGGAACGCCATCATTCATAAAAATGTTAATGTAATCATCGGCGGAGGAATGTGGTTCAGTGGTGGTGGGGGAAGTATGCACATATATTTTGAGTGCCATTAACACAAATTGAAGAACAATAATTACATATATTATTTCGTTTTCTTTCCTTAAAAATGAACGGAATGCATTAACGTTTTAACAAAAAAAAACAATTGACAGCCCTAATATTTATATTATCTTGCTTTTTATTTGGGTCACTCACCCGACTGAAAGCTAGTAGGAAGTCCATTCCTCCAGAGCGGCCCAAACAATGGCGGAGCTTCCAATAGACAAGATGCTCCCATGCAAACACCAGCAGACTTAGGCCCATGGCAACCAGAAGCATATAGAACACTCCCGCCATGTTGTCTATGTCCAGCTTGGAACTCATCACCTCAATCTTATCATTATGGCAGATCCCAGACAGCCAGAGTCTTTCAAGCATGTCAATCTCATCTGAAAAAAAGGAAAAGATTTGCACAATGACAGGAGATAAGAAGCATGAAAGATAAGTAGGCCTACAAACAGGGGACAAGACAGATGGACAGAATGGAGAAAATGAAAAAGAAAGGCTAAAGAAAGCAAGAGAGCACTCTAACCCTATTGTTGGGAAAAGTAAGTCTTTAATTCAAATCTACAGACAGTGTAGATCTTGCTTTAGCTTCAGTTATTATTACACTGTGTTCACAAAAAGGTGAAAATGGAAAAGAAAAAACAGGAAAGGAATCATAAAAGGCAAGGAGGTGGAAAGAGAGACTGGAGGATAATAACAGCTTTGATGGAGGTCTGAAAAGAGATGGAGGTCGGAGCCCTGGCCCCCATCATATACACCTTCTACAGAGGCACCATCGAGAGCATTCTGACGAGCTGCATCACTGTGTTGTATGGTGCCTGCAACGCATCCTGCCGCAAGACACTTCAGCGCATAGTGAGAGCAGCTGAGAAGATCGTTGGTGCCTCTCTCCCCTCCCTCCAGGACATTTACAACACCCGTCTCACCCGCAAAGCCCTCTGCATTGCAGGTGATCCCACCCACCCGACACACAGCTTCTTTAGTCTGCTGCCATCAGGGAGGAGACTGCGGAGTCTCCAGGCCAGGACCAGCAGACTGAAGGACAGCTTCATCCATCAGGCAGTCAGGAAGCTGAGCTCCCTCCCGACCTTGACCCCCCTCCCCTCTTTTGCCTCATGCACCACTGAACTCTGACCCTCTGACGGACTCTCCCACTCCCCCCTCCCAAATACACACACACAGTCACTTTAATCAGTCTAAATAAGCTCTTTTTCTCTTCTCCCACTCCCCCCTCCCAAATACACACACACAGTCACTTTAATCAGTCTAAATAAGCTCTTTTTGCACTACAAATCATTATATCTGCACTGTTGTTTACTTCACTGGTTTGCACTCTATCTGCCGTGTGCTGCTTTATATATATATTTTTTTATATTTTTTTTTACATTTTACCTTATTTGTATATTTGTATAGTTGTATTTTATATTTAATCTGTATATCTGTATTTATGTTCTACTGTTAGTGTTATCTGTATGCACCAAGGGTCTGAGAGTAACGCAATTTCAATTCTCTGTGTGTATGTGCTGTACATGTGGAAGAATTGACAATAAAGCAGACTTGACTTGACTTGACTTGACTTGAAATGGCCTGGTTTCGAGGCTCTTGTGATAAGACAGGCCCGTAGTAGTTTGGAGATGAAAGCTCTAGACTGATGGGCCTACCTCCCAACAATAGCCATTAGTGCATTTATCAGAGTGAAAATGTCACTGTGGGAAAAAATAAAAAGCATGACAAGGGCATGTTTCTGGCAGAAAAACGACATATGCATTAAGATGACAGCTTTATATCGAGGATTATTCCTTCACTACGAAGGAAGGAGAGAGATAAGTCTAAATCATCATTTCATATGAAACAAAGCATAAAAACAAAACCGCGCTGACCCGCAGGTTAATTACGTTTCAATTTATGACAATATGGCCTTGAACTATGGCTTAAGCCGGGCTCACACTACAGGAGTTTTAAAATCCTAACTGATTATGAAATCTGGTTGCAGCACACACATAAGGAGAATCTTTGCAGATTATCTTGCCTCAAATCTTAAACATGCACACACTACAAGATTTTAACATCGTGGAGCATCACACACTACAAGATCTTATTAAGATTATCATGCCAGAGGAAGCGCCTCACCTGATCTCACGCAGCAGATCGTCATTGATATTTCAGTGATGTTTACATCGAGCAGATCGGGAGGTGCAAGATTCGATCGGTGAATGCCTCGCATTACCAGATAATCCGCGCCGAACATCGGGACCGATCGAGGGGCTCGACAAGATTTTTGCTCCGATTCTCAGGATGGGGAAAAATCCCATAGTGTGAGCCAGGCTTTAGATAATGGGAAATGTAATCATAGGAACTGAAATCCTAATATTTTTCATTATATTTATTCATTCAAACAAGCAAAATCAGCCCTGAGAATTTCAATCCAAATTGGGATGCGTAAAAATCGAGGTGTTCCGCTACCGCGCTGTTTACTGAAGTGACCCTTTGGCTATTCATAATTGTATTCATTTGCTGTGACAATTTTTCTAATATCATTTATCATATTTCAGTGAGACTCTTCCAGCTCCCTTTCACATTAATTATTTAATCATTATGGGGCAACTCACTAGGTTCCTCATCATTGAGTCTCATCAAAGAAAAACAAGCAATGCAGGAGAAAAGCATGTGAATGTGTGTGTATGTGAAACAGAGAAAGGGAGAAAGTGTAACATCACTCATAACGGTTTAATTTCCAAAAAATTCTGCTCACTCACTATGAAAACAAAACAATAGGAATGTTTGTTTGTCATAGTGAAAATCAGGGGTTTGAGACTGAGTATAGGAGATTACAACTCCACAAACAATCAACAAACCACCATTAGATACACCTGGGGTGTATCTAGGTATTCATTTCATGTAGAAATTCTCTTACCATCTCCAACTAGCTGCAGGAGGGCAAGGTCTAGCGGCCGCTTCCAGCGGGAGTTTTTGTGTAAGGCAATGCCATATCCTGTTGTAGCGAACACTTTGCCAGAGCCGATGGTCATTACTTTGCAGCCCTCGTCCTTGCGAGCCATGTAATTCAGGACAGCTGCATCATATATGAATGCATCCAGTTTTCTGCAGAGAGAAAGAGGAAATGGGAAACAAAACAACAAGGCATGGGTAAATTACTTCACAAGACTAATTATCACTTTATTGATTGTTACATGTAAAGACGAAAACATTGATGATCTTCAGGGAAATCCTATTTCTAAACTAAATAGTGTGTAATTGGTAATTAGTGAAGCCAATCAAGCACCCACCCTAGTTCTGCACCACGCTTTTGTTGGTTTAACAGCACTGAAAATACTTTTTAGGACTTTGATTTTTTTTCGTTAAAGGGGTTATATGATGTGTTTTCTATTTTTCCTTTTCTTTAGTGTTTCATGTAGCTATTTGTGCATGTATAAGATCTGCAGAGTTACAAAGCTCAAAGTCTCCCACAAAAGGATTTATTCTATCTAAAAGAAAAGGCTGATCCAGACCAGGCTAAAACGCCTCATTCAAACACGCCCCCACATGTCTACGTCACGATGTGGAAATATTTGCGTAATACCGCCCAAATGTTCATGCAAAGAAAGAAGGCGTGGTTTCAGGAACCACAGTAGTGTTGATTCAGCCATGTCAGTGAGACGCTGCGTGTTTCTGTGCGAAAGCAAAAGCACTTTATTGGGCCTTCCGAAAGTAAATGCAATTAGGAATCATTGGCAATTGGCAAAAAATAAAAAGATTTATTTACAACAGAACAGCACAACCCAGATGTTCGAATTTGTGCAACGCATTTTATGGACAACAGTTTTGTGAACCTGAGTTTTTTTAGGAGCTCTTGGTACAAACATACATACATAAATATATGACACTGAGAACAGAAAGAACATTTAAATAAGACTAAGGAAAAAACAAAAAAATAAATAATAATAATGTCGTATACATCTGGAACATTAGATTTATGTACAGATTTGTGCTTTTACTGTATATATAGCTGTATAAATAAAAATATGTATATGTATTTAAATAATACTTGAGAGAGAGGCAATAATTAGTTATTAAGAAATTAATTACAGAAGACAGGTGGTAATTTCTGTGTTATGCCTAGTTCACATTACAGGATTTTAAGCCCGATTTAAACCCGATATGCAAGTTAACGAGCTCGCCGACAGGTCGGACTATGATTGGGGGAAAATCAGCGGGTGATCAGCGCTCAGCAATCTTTATGTGTGAACCACTCAACAACGCTTCAAAGAGGCTCACTGACGCATTGCCGACGCCAAACAAATATCTAGCAAGCTAAATATCTGGACTTGTCGGCCGACTCGACATAACGTGGTGGCATGTGTCGCGACAAGCTACAGCCAATGAGAGAGCAGGCAGTGCCGATCCTAGATTTCTGGGGGCCCTACGCAAAACTGTGTCAGGGGGAGGAACACTAAAATGAAATCATCTTTGAGAGCAAGTGTGCCCCCTGGTGTTTCGGGGGCCCTACGCAGCTTGCATATTTTGCATATAGGGAGGATTGGCTCTGAGAGCAAGGCATGGGTTGAGATCAGCGGAAGCAAAACAGAAGCAGCAACACGGCTTTAAGAAAAGTTTGGACACAAGAAATGGAGCAAATTTTTAAAAACAGATCATCACGCAAACAGCTTGCAGCACTAATTTCTTTTCTACGTCCATTTTCAAATAAACAAATCCTGTTTCACTTGTTGTTTTGCGTCATTCCAGTTCCACTTCTCACGTGTGTTTTCATGACAAAACTTGGTTTGGGGACCGTGTAGAGTCATTGGGTGACAGAGTTGTTGTCAGCTCGTGTATTGTGTGGAGCCCTGTTGCGGATCATTTATGTAGTGTCGCGTAATGTGAACACCACAACGACTTCCAAGACAGACAGCAAGTCATGTAGTCTGAACAGCACAGCGATCTGCCCACGTTTTAAATCATGTAGTGTGAACTAGGCTTTAGCGGTTTAAGCTGGAGATGGCATGGGGGGAAAAACTTTTATGCCTAGATGTTCTAGTGCACAGAGATCTGTAACTGTCTGCCAGACAGTTATTGAAGTGCACAGAACCGACTCAATAACAGCTGAGTAAAACTGTCATCTGTGCCTGTGGAAGGTTGAACTTTTTCTGTTGACGAAGGAAGGACATACTCTGCTGGGCCTTTTTCATAATGGAATCAATGTGATTGTCCCACTTCAGGTCCTGTGAGATGGTGGTGCCCAGGAATCTGAATGATTCCACTACTTCCACAATGCTATTCACGATGGTTGGAAGTGGGAGTGCAGGGGGGTTACTTTTAAAGTCTACAATCATCTCCACGGTTTTGAGCGTGTTCAGTTCCAGGTTGTAACTTGTGACTGCACCAGACAGCCAGCTGCTCAACCTCTTGTCTGTAAGACTCGTTGCTGTCCTGGATGAGACCTGTCTGGGATGGCTCCGTTCAACCAGTTTTATTTGCTAGGGAGCGGATATTCATCAAATTGGCAGCGGAGTCCTTTCGTGCTGTCGGAATTTCACTTCCCTTGTTTGTGTCGCTTGGAGCACTTCTATAGGATCACAGCTTCTCCAACTAGAATGTCCAGTAAAACGTCTGAATGCTCAAAAGTTGGCAAAAATTTTTTTGCCGTGCTATTATTGATGTCTAGGAGCTCGTCCCTAGTAAAGCTGATCGGAAAAAAGTTACTTAAAACAGGACAAACTAGAAACAAAAATAGTAAATGTACCAAGGAGCTACAAACCAAGTCAGCCATGCGCAGCGCCATAAAAAAAAAATCAGTTTTCAAATTCCTACTGTAAGGTTACTTTTATCTATGATTTGCATTAAAAATCAAGTTTCTGGAGGACTTTAAACAGATACGTCAGGTGCACTGAAAACCATTTCAATAAATGTAACTGCATTAATGTGTTTTCACTACATAAAAATAGTGATAAATCTATAGAAAGTGTGAAGAAAAGGAAATTATAAGGTATTGGTAAGCATGAATAAGCGTCAAGTAAATAACTACTACATGCATGCATACTCTGTTTTATATGCAGGTGGATTATCAAATACCTCAAGAGTTTTCTGGGACACGACTTGTTTCTTTGCCATAAATGTGATAATATATGCGCACAAGCACTTTGCAGAATAGCTCCAAAGAACACTGATATTGTCTGGTTGCTTAATAGGAGGGCTAATTTGTGCAGACACTGGTCTTCAAATAAATCAGATGTAAAAAAAACCCCACCTGAAATTGGGACCAGATTGGCTAGCAGCAAGTTTCCTGCAACGTCTGTGCTGTCACAAATACACATTTCTTCCATGGTGGAGATTGTTGAGTAACAGTTTGAAATGTGATGCTTGGAATACAGCATTTTGTGCAATTACTTTGCTAAGCAATCAGACTGAAAATGTTCACCTGCTGCATGATAAAACAGACAAAAATGGTGCTATTCTCTTTTTCAAATAATGCAAAAATCCACTTTAATCTTATTACTCCATATTCACAGTGCTAAATAATTCAGCAGCTGAATCTTATACAGTAAAAACATAAAAGTTGCTTTTTCAGAAGTCAAGTAAGCTTTCTGCCTTATCAGTCAGGTGCACTGGTATGCCTCTTTTCTTTGATCATATTTTTCCCACCTTGTAACATGCCAACGTCTTTGCAGCAAAAACCCAAATTGACAGCTTATTACTGGCTACTCTTCAACCTCCTGCTAAGCACACCTTGAGGTTATTAACAAGCTCTACTTGACCCTCCAAGACCAGCAAGCACCACATTAGCATTCAAGGTGGCAGCTTTTGTCAGAAGCGTTGTATCCAACAAAACAGAGCCCTTGGGGGAAAATGAGTCACACATTTCAGTAAGGGTGAAACCAAATGAACAGAACATACACAGACAGGTGTTTGACAGCACACTGGCCCACAGTGCAACCCGACTGAAATAGGAAGGCAGTAACAGCAGTAGGTAGGCTGTTGAGGTACACAAGTGCCTCTGAGAATCAGCTAGTGCCTAGTTGGAGACCTGACTTGTTGACTTGTGGGCTGGCGATTGCATTGCACGGCTTGAAATCGAAAGTCTCACTCTGCAGGCTACTATTAACTATTACACAAACCAAGTGCTTATGAATGACAGATGAAATCTTCACGAGAAATTGCAAAGCCTAAACATTGCGATTACACATTCTAGCCCGCAAACATAACCTTTTTTGCGATGGGATGCATATTCATGCCCTTTGTATGCAGGGACTTGAGCTTTAGATAGGACAACCGTAGACACACACTCCTGTGCACACAGATCCTAGGGCAGTGAGGCAGTGTTAGCGCCACCACACTGCTATTTAATAATTCTGGAACAATCATGGCATCTTATGATGCAGAGTAGTGAATGAATAATACACAAGTGCAGAATTGCTCCTTTCGGTGATTAAACACTACCAGATGAAAATGGAATGACATAAAATGCTCTTTGTATAACAAAGCCTGGCAAAGCTTTTAAAAAACTTTTGTTTCCTAAACCAGCGTCATGCAGAGTTGTGTCAACTGGCTAGGCACATAAAAGCATCATCACAGGAAAACTCAATGCTTGACTAAACAACTATAATACCACCATGCCTCTAAACTAAGCTCCCTCAGCTGTGGTCACAATGTGGCACTAACAAAAACACAATCTGCTACTACAGTATAAAGCAGGTGTCACTGTTCACCTTCTATATTAATACATTAAAGGTAATGACACTAGTGGCTAGATTTGCATTTCCAGAAGGAGGTAATCTTTTATACACACAACCGTCCAACTATATGATTTGTTATTGTATTTAGAGCAGTATTTTTATGGCATAATAACAACAAAGATCATATTTAGTGTGTCAGCATTCAACTTGAGCAGATACATTTACACTAAAATCAAGTCAGAGTAAGTAATTTGGAGATTTTTAAATATATTGTGTAAAAAGAAAAAGAAAAAAAAAACATTTTAAAAACTATTAAATTTATAACAGCCAAAAATACATGTAATTAAATTTAGTTTATAATGTTTTTTCATGTTTTTGAAAGACGTATCTTATGCTCAATAAGGCTGTATTTATTTGATTAAAAAAACAGTATATTGTTACAATAAAAACACTAATATTGTGAAATATTATCACAATTTAAAGTAACTGTTTTATAATTTAATATATTTAAAAATGTAATTTAATCATGTGATGGAATTTTTATTCCAAAGCTGAATTTTCAACATCATTACTCCAGTCTTCAGTGTCACATGATCCCACAGAAATCATTCTAATATGCTGATTTGTTGCTCAAGAAACATTTCTTATTAATATCAATGCTAAAAACAGATGTTAAAAAAGCATTTAAGCATTTATTTAAAAATAGCATTCATTTGAAATACCAATGTAAAGGTCTTCAATTTGGATCGATTTAAAGGGGTCATATGATGCAATTTCAATTTTTCCTTTCTCTTTGGAGTGTTACAAGCTCTTGGTGCATAAAGAAGATCTGTAAAGTTGCAAAGACTAAAGTCTCAAATCCAAAGAGATATTCTTTATAAAAGTTAAGATTCAGCCACGCCTACCTAAAACGGCTCGTTCTAACACGCCCCAACATATCTACGTCGCTATGTGGGAAGATTTGCATAACGCCGCCCAAATGTTCACGCAAAGAAAGAAGGCGTAACTTTTATTCTCGCTGTAGTTTTGTTGTTTCCGCCGCCATGTCGTAAAGACGCTGTGTGCTTCGTTGTGAAAGCTAAACTACTTTGTTTGGCCTTCCAAAAGAGGACGATATCTGCTTCGTCATGCCTGGAGCTGAT
>NW_015548343.1:122981-142987 GCF_001515605.1 Sinocyclocheilus anshuiensis
GCCCGCCTCTGCTCACTCTAACCCTCCGGCCGTTCCTCACGCTAGCCCCCGGCCTCTGCTCACTGTAGGCCGCCGTGTGTGACGCTGTTTCATTGTGAAAGCGAAACTACTTCGACGCGTTTCAGAAAGGCGGGGCATAGAGGAGAAACAATAATGTACAGTATGTGGAAAATAATGTGTTTTTTGAACCTTAAACCGCATAAACACATTTCATTACACCAAATACACCAAATACTGTTCTTTTTAGCAGCATCATATGACCCCTTTAATGCATCCTTGTTGAATAAAAGTACTGAATGGTAGTATAACTAGTTTCCCTGTACATTTAAAAAGACTGCCCTGTTATGGCAAATTGCTTGTGATGTTCCTCATTTCTAAGTCACTTTGGATAAAAGCGAGTGCTAGATGAATAAATGTCAAATCTAAATAAAATAAATAAAGTTTGACTGCAGTACATTAAACGAGAGATATCAATACCATGCTCGCCCTGCAAGCACAAATCCAGTTGAAGACATAGTATCCTGTGAAAGTAGTAATGCCCGCTGAATGTTTTGTCCTTTCAGTGACATAGCACCAAGGAGGAAAGTCAATCTTTACACCCTCCTTCGAAAAGTGACAGCCAACAAAATAATTAACTCCCCTGTTGTGATCCATCATGCCACCCATATCAGTCAATTACTTGTGAGCACATCTGTTTTCCCCCACTGCTTAAAAGAACATCTTGATTCATTGGGACATAACACCTTTGTGGTCTGATTTAGGGCCAGGATTAAATTCATTTGCCACGTTGGCTACTACTAAAACACTTCATTATACAGTTTATGCCTATGAATTAGTGTTGTCTTTCACTATGGTCGTCATTCACTCACCCAGTTTTAAGGTTGTCGATGGCCTCTTCCACGCCTCTCTGATTGTTCCGCACCATGTACTGATGCATGTTGGGGTAATTGCTCCGTATATTCTCCTCTGTACTCCCATTTGGGACAGTGCCGAAGCGTAAGGGAGGATACTGCTCTGTGGGATGCTGAAACTGAACACAACATTAGGAGATCCTTCATCAACTGCTCCACACAAACAAATGTCTGTTTCAAATGCAAATGAGACCTATTTAAAAAAATATGTATAGTGTGTATCCATATCACTGCAGTGTCAGTTATTGTTGCACAACCACAATTTCAGCCTATACAAAATTTCGCTACAGCTCAGTTTAGTTCACATCATGTCTAGTAAATAGGGATACACTGACTTTAAAATTGTGACCGATACCAATAAGCCAATATTTATTTTCATTTTACTTCTGATAACCATGTTACTGTTAACTAAAACTGCCAAAAAATTTCATCAGTAATTGAAATAAAGCTGAAATAAAATGCAAGATGACAACATAAACTTAAACAAAAATAAGAAATGTTGCCTGTTAGCTAAACTAAACTATAGTATAAAGTATACAAGTATAAAAGAATACTAAAATCTGTTCTTAATGTGCAAAATGAATAATGAATAAATGCATAAACATTTTTCTTCAGTTCTTGCTACAAGAAAAATAGCTCTGAAAGGGTCCTGTTTTACTATAATCTATGAATATCCCTTTAAGTTAGTGATAAATGGTCACCCAAGCCATAAAATAGACAGAAACAATTCAATATACAATAGTGGTTGATAATTATACATGATAAATAATTATACAGTTATAAATTACAACAAAAATGCCTTAATATAACAATTATTTTATTTGCAAATAAAGATCACGCAAATATAAAACAATCATATTTATTACATAATGTTTCCACGCAAGTACGACCTCCATAAACTCAGCTCAATGTAATAGCTAAAAAAAAAGGGAAATTTGTTACAAAATAAAATCACTTTTATCATTGTCTACCTTCTTATCACTGAGGCCAGACACAGTGTCGATGTACTCTTCTTGGATCATGAAAGCAGCCAGGTTTGCAGTGTAGCTGGCCAGGAAGATGACAGCAAAGAAAGCCCAGACCAGCACCATTATCTTACTGGTGGTGCCTCTTGGGTTTTCCACCGGAACAGAGTTATTAAACACCAGAGCCCACAGCAGCCAAATAGACTTCCCTATGGTGAACTTTGAACCTCCTGTCTCTGAGGGAAGAATAACACAGGAAGGCCAAGTGAGACATGTCTAATTATGACATAGACGATGATAACAGCAAGTGTAAAGGTAGACAACAAAAAGATACATGAGAAAAGGAGGAACACAGCTCGAGGTGAACTGTGGAACATGCTTACAATGATAATAACAATCTGTAAACATGTCCTTCATTGCTGATTTAATTCATGAAAGTGCCCAGAGGAAAAGCTTGAATTTATAAACAACATACTCTTCCCACTCTGTAAGCTTCGGTTATATCCAACAGGGCTTAAGAATTCGAATATGAAGACGGTCACAGCTACCACAGACAGGCACATGACGAACATCATCACCCACACAGCTGGGCTGTACGGCTCTATAATGGTGGAAAAAAATATAAAAATGAATGGATGTCAATTCAAACAATTTAAAGTGGTCATGACATATTTTTTTCCCTGGGCTCCATTTATAATATAATAAATTTTTTTGAGCCAATAAGTCTATAGTTTAGATTTTACTGAGTATTGCCCACACTATTAAACAGCCAATTTATCAGCCTCTTTGCAAAGCCTGACTTAAACAGCAAAATCTGTGCAAAAAGGTGCCATACAAACTGTTAAAATCAGATTTGAAATTATCAGGGACCTTATTAAAATACATTTCAGTAATTTTTTTTAATGTTGGGATTCATCAATGGCATTTACAGAGCAGTAGGTGCTACACGCAGTCAGGAACATCACACGGTTTGACAAACTTTCTCACATTTTATCATTCTTCTTGTTTAGGAAGAACTGCGTATTCTATTTTCTTATTATATCATGCAAGCTTCTGATATCCCAATACATGTCACTGCAGGCAAAAAAAAAAAAAAGGCTCCTTATAAGAAACAAAAATAGGCACCAAATTATTTTTTTTAAGTGCCACAGAATAAATGTTTTTTTATTTTTTTTAAACACATTAACATTTCAGTCATACTGTCATATATTTATGTCTCCCCTCCTTTTACAGCATCAGCATTTTAATCCATCTTGTAGATGTCCTGGGAACTAAGGTTCACTTAAAGTGGGAACTAAACATCATTTCCAACTTGATAACTATATACAGTCAGAAAGAATTGTTTATTACACAGAATCTGTGCCAATATCACAGACCATAACTATGTCAGCATCACTTGGCCATTGAGTGTAGTTTGGGCTCCTCCTCAATGCATCCTATAAATGTTGTCATATGTCCTGCACACATCCAGTCTGTTTTTCTTCATTAGTAACATGCAATTATATAAGAGGTGTTGAATTTTATCTTTAGCTCCTTGCATTCTTTCTTATCATGTAGACAACAGATTAAGTAAAACATGAAAATGTAATACAGCACATATATTTAGCAAAATTCTCTTCAATTGTTTTTTTACTCTAGATGACTAATGAGCTTATGGACGCCGAATAGTTATTCTGTGGTAAATGATTGTTACGTGGCATTGTTTACAAGCTTTACACATTTTCTGCAGTTTGAAACATTGAAAGAGCGATTACATGAGACATTTCAGATATTTTGATGTCCATTCATGTTTATTTCATACTATAGTAGTAAAGAGAAAGATATGATGGGTTCAACCCGCTTGAACTGAGGCGCTAAAGTGATCGCTCATGCTACATTTCTGAGTGCCAAAACGGTATTTATTTGTTTGAATTTTGTTATGAATTTAGTAGAATTTTAAAGCTGATACTTTGTTTATTAAAAGGTAACAAAGACTATTGCGATTATTGGATGGCAAGTGCGCTACAAATAATATGAAGTTCATGCATTAACAGAACACAGCATTTAGACTAAAGATCTTGATAACAAGAAACCATATTAGTAACACAAATATAAATGAGAATTGTTAACGACATTGTTAATGTCCAGACAGCTGACAGCTTTGCATGTTGTTATTTGTTCAAGTTGTGCACGAAATAGACCCCGGTTTTCTCCACTTTTACTTCACACGTCTCCATAATTTTTGATCTCTCTCATGCTGCCACAACTGGAGCTGCTTTTAGCAGGGGTGCATAACAAAAGATGTGATCACAGAACAAGCAGGAAAAAAGGCATTACATGCAAATTTTTTAGTCATGTAAATTTTAAAAAATATCACTCACAAACTAATATTTTTGGTCGCAAATGCGACCATTTTAGTCGCAGTCTGGAACCCTGCACTGACATGCAAAAAAATGGGGGAGGAAGTTCGGTATGTTTTTATAAAAAAATAATAAGAAGAAAAATAAGAACAATTTTATGATGACAAGACCATCTTAACAATAAAAAAAAGTTAATTGTTAGGGAGAGGCCAAGTTGGATTGCTAATTACAAGATTATAAAGATCCTTAAACCATTACCATTTGGCAGTGTGCATAAAAAGTCAAAAGATAATCAGCAAAAAATGTTGCAAATACAACATTTAACATAAACATGATATATAACACTAAATCTGAAGAAATATGAAGCCTGTAGCTCAACTGGTACAGCATAGTGCTGGCAAAATCAAGGTCAAGGGCTTGATTCCCAAGGAAAGGTTCATACAGATAAATTGTTTTACTTTGGATAAGCGTCTGCCAAATGCCTAAAAGTAAAAATAAAGTCCTCCCTCCTATTCCCTTACCGAGGAAAGCAGATGGTGACACAGTGCCATTGCTACGAGAGACCATGACACTGATGCCAGTCTCCACAAACGGAACAGAGAACTCTACAACCTCTGACCTCTCTTCATTAATAGTCAAGGAGCCGATCGCCATGTCAGCCCGCTTGGACACCACCTGGTGGGGAAAGAGGTTAATAACAATACGTACAGAGAAAGTGTATTTAAGAAGTTTATCAAAGTAGTAACTAACCTTTATGGACTACTTAGTCTGAATGTTAAATTCAGTTAAATCTGAATGTTGCTTAGTTCACACATTTAAAACAAAAAGTTTTAGTTTTGTTAATTTATATTCAAAAACATTAGCTTGTATATTATGGCCTGGTGCTTTATTGGTGTCACAGTTCGAGACAAAAAAAACCTGCTGCACCTGAATTCAGTCAACTTTGTGATAATAAAATCAAGGTGAACAAATAGTCGAGAGATAAAATGAGGACCTGACCTCCCCGACCATTCCATTCCACTCTCCATTTATGTTCTTTCCATGCCTGCCATTGGTCACCAGATAGAGGTCATAGCTGAAGCCCACTATTTTAGCCAGGCGCTTGAGAACATCAATACAGAAGCCTTTGCAGCAGTGCTTCATGGACTGAATGCCCTCAACAACCATGCTGTAATTGAAAAGAAGAAGAGAAAGACATAGAAAAGGAAAAAGAAACAGAAAGGGGACAGTGACACAAAAGAAAGAAATAATGTAGAGAAACCAAGTAAAAGAAACTAAATGAACATCCCTGCTTAGAATTCAGTGCTTTGTCACCTAAGGCTAACACACATAATCTGAGGTCTATCAGCATAAAGTATAAGTGTCACGGTGTGCCTACTGTGAGGAGTGAGGAACAAGGAGCGAGGAACGAGGAGAATCATGATTAACAGTCTTTATTTTATATCTAGGGAAACACACGTAGGACACGGGATCGATGTTCAAGACAGCACACCAAACACTAGGAAACACAGGGTTTAAGTAATAAGACACACCTGGGATCAATAGAACTAAACAGGGAACACCTGGAACAAATGATCATAATAAGTACAGGAACGGGAAGGACCAAATAAGGGCATAAACATAACATGGAGTACGTGGGGGAGGAAAACACAACACAAGACAGGAACAGAGTCTGACATTACTCCCCCCTCCCGGAAGGTGGGGGCTCTGGAGGCCTCTCAGGACAGGCTTACAGGGACAAACGGCCTCCAGGGCGGTAACCGCTCCGGGACCCATGGCGGATCAGGCAGACTAGGGAGCCATGGTGGAACAGGCTGTTAGGGGCACCATGGTGGATCAGGCAGACTAGGAAGCCATGGCGGAGCAGGCAGACTAGGAAGCCATGGCGGGGCAGGCAGTTCAGGAGGCCATGGCGGAACAGGGAGCTCGGGGAGCCATGGCGAAGCAGACAGTTCAGGAGGCCATGGCGAAGTAGGGAGTTCAGGAGGCCATGGCGGAGTAGACAGTTCAGGAGGCCTGGCCTCGGCACTCGGGGGCTGGAACCCTCTCTGGGCTAAACTCGGGGACTGGGACCCTCTCTAGGATAAACTTGGGGACTGGAGCCCTCCGTGGGCTAAACTCAGAAACAGGAGCCCTCTTTGGGCTGGATTCGGGGGCTGGAGCTCACACTGGAGCGAGCTCTGGGGCTGGAGCCGACACTGGAGCGAGCTCTGGGGCTAGGATGAGGGCGGAGAACAGACTTTTTCTCCTCATCCTCCTCCTTTAGTTAAGGGTGAACCATGCGGCCGGTGTGCTTGACATCGGCACGGCCAGCACGCTTGACATCGGAACGGCCGGCGTACTTGACATCGGAACGGCCGGTGGGCTAGACTTCGGAGTGGCCGGTGGGCTTGAAATCGGCGCGGCCGGTGGTCTTGTCTGCTGAGAGGCCGGCAGGCTGGTTCTGGAGGATCCCTTCCCTCCAGCTTAGTCCCGTGGTGTCTGGGAGGTCCACGGGGCGATGGTAATTGGCCCCGTGCCAGAACAAAGAGTTGACGTGGCATCATCTGATGCCGTTGCCGCAGCGAGCCCGCAGACCTCCCTGGCATACTCGATGGAGGGGAGATCTCTACGGGCTAGCGTAATGAAGCATGCCGCGATCTCCATAATCACGGGGGGAGCAAAGGAATACAAAAAACTTTCAAAAACCGAAAACAAAAATGGGGAGAAGAGGCGCCGCTTACTTTTTAGGTGCTGTCTTCTGTCACGGTGTGCCTACTGTGAGGAGCGAGGAACAAGGAGCGAGGAACGAGGAGAACGCAGGAGAATCATGACCAATAGTTTTTATTTTACATCTAGGGAAACACACGTAGAACACGGGATCGACGTTCAAAACAGCACACCAGACACTAGGAAACATAGGGTTTAAGTAATAAGGGAACTAGTGGGACACACCTGGGATCAATAGAACTAAACGGGGAACACCTGGAACAAATGATCATAATAAGCCAAAGGACCAAATAAGGGCATGAACATAACATGGAGCACGAGGGGGAGGAAAACACAACACAAGACAGGAACAGAGTCTGACAATATTCTTTAAAGGAAATGGTCTGCTGTTTTAAAAACAAGCACTACTCAATAGAAACTGGAGCAGTGATCAAACAGGAAAATGTAATTATTTAGCTTAAGATTGAATGCCATATAGCACCCAAAAATATAACAGATTTTTATTTTCGTATTAATTTTGCCTAACTGAAGTGACTGCACCACAGCAATAATTACTGTAAAATATACACTGGTGGCCAAAAAGTAGTCATTACTATATCTAGTAGCAGTGTTTATTATTTATTTTTAAAAAATCCACAATTTGAAATAAGTAATATAGATATTCTTTTTCTTTTTTTTTTTGCTTTCTGGTAATGGGAATCTGTGGTGTAGATGTGCTTAATTATAATGAAAATGTCATGTAATTTTTTTTATGCAAAATGTTGGTTGGTTAAACAAAATCATAATGTATCTAATTTAATAAAACTAATTTCCATTATCTTTCTTTTGATTTTGGGGTGAAATATGACCTGGGCATGTTCTTGTTTTTGTGACATTCACCCAGGCACTGTATGCTAGACCAGGAAGAATTTTGAGAAATTCTGCATTTAAATAAAGTAAATGAAGTAAAGTGCTCTAACACAGAACTATCATTGATCAACCTCTTCCATTTCTACGTGCATTTCTAATTTATTTAAATTCCATCAGTTCTAGTGACAGGATAGGGAATGAATGCCCCTGGGGTAATGTGAATGTAATTTGCAACATCTGCATATTCACTGACACATTTGCCAAAGTGATAACCCCAAAGGTTGAACATTTCCATTCTAAAAATCCACAGACTGAACCTTGACCTGTTGTTGAGTCGCAGACGGCATTGCACAGAGTCTCTGATGCAGGAGCCTGTTCCAGGATCAGCAGGCTCCACGATGACGAACGGCCTCTCCTCCAGAGTAACCACACGCAAGTGTTGGGAGTCATCCAGAGGTTTGAGGAATGAGCCGTAACGGGACCAGGGAGGGTAATGCAGACGCAGCACTCCATTTTCCCACCAACCTACCTACAACAGTAAGAAGATGCCATTAAAATGACACAAAAACCTTTCTGAGACTTCAGACAGATGCCGAATATTTCATAATGGTACATTAAATATGATTGGTGTTGGCATCTGACATTTTCAAGACAGTTTGTGGATGTAGTGCCAACTTTATTAAGTAAGAAACTGAAGCTGAAGCACATATAAAATGTCTGTCTTCCCAAGTGACAGCTATTTTATCTTTCAACAAGTCACGTAAACCCAAACCTTTCAAAGCTACTGACAAACTGACAAAAAGTGCATGAATACCAAAAACGTTCCTGCAAACATCTATTATTTCTTATGGCTTATTGACATTTGCCAGGAAAATGCTGTATGCGCAATCATTTGCAATTGCCACTCAACTGCATTCAAGTGCACTGCCCCGTAAACAATTTCCCTTTCGAGAGTAATTTAAAATAGCAGACAAGTTATTGGAAAATCAGGAACGTTGTGAATTATACAATAAAACACAAATAAGCATGTAAAAACATAAGGTATGAATTGCAGACTACTCATTTTTACCATGAATTTAGAATTTTTAATGGAGGGAGAGAGAGATTGCAAACTCTCAGTGTACAGTAGGTTGATCATTTTGCTGCATTATATCACAAGTATATGTACTAAAAGTACTGAATATGAAAATCAAGCTTAGTTACAATGATAACACAGTTTATACATTATAATACAATTTGAAGAATTGTGTCAATGCAGCTTTCAGGCTTTGCACAAAATGTATTGTAATGTAATGTGAATGTGCATATATTTATTATTTGATGCACTTCAGTCCCTTCTGTGTGACACACAGTTCATTTCAAATGCATTCTTCACATTTCATTTATATTGCATTTAAATGGCAAGGCAAAATGCGAACTCACTTGGGAGCTGCATTTAAAACAGTTCAATGATAACCATGAATATCTAAACACATTTAAGCATACTAATGGCTTCACCCCTACCTCCTCCCATCCTCTTCCTGCAGTGTAGGAGATAACATCCAGGAGCGGATTTGCCAGATAACCGTCATTATTAAAGGAATAGTCCCGTCCAGATAGAGTTATGTTACTGAAGAACCTGCAGGAGGAGAAGAGGAAAAAAAGAGCAGGGTGATAAAGGAGGAGTCTGAGTGAAAGTGATAAAGAGAAGGAGAGAGAGCAGTAAGAGATAAAAAGTGATAGATGGGAGTTCCATTAGTCACCTCTCCACTTGGGGTGGTGTGTGTGATTTGTGCTGAATGCTTAAGGGATTCTTAAGCAAACCTTCTCTGCTGAACATTAAACAGAAATGACAACACTGAATCTCAATGAACATAAAAAAGAACGACCGAAAACTCAAGGTATAACTGCCTAACCAAATGAATGAATCAATGAATTAATTCAGAAGAAAATAGACAGAGTGGAAGGATTAAAAAAACAAATGGAGAACGTAAAGCTAAATGTATGAATGAACAAGCTATATTTTGAATGAAATCTGAAAAATGATTGAATAGCTAGGGTGAATGTATACTGTATTTGTGAAAGGAAGAAAGGGCTGATGGATGCATAGATGAATTTAAAAAATGAAGGGTGCTGAAAGATGTATAAATTAGGAAACGAATAAGTAGAGAGAAAAATATGGATGAACAGACAGATAAAATATGAACGAGAGTAAAAAGGATCAACTTAACGAATAAATGAACAAATAAGAAAGAAAAATGGGATGGATGAATGGATAAAAAAATTAATAGTTTAAAGGGTAAGAATGATGGATGAATGAATGAAATAGAGGAAAAATGTATGGACATTAAACAGAAATGACAACATAGAATCTCAATGAACGTAAAAACAGAATGACTCAAAGTATAAATGAATGAATCAATTAATTAATACAGATGAAAATTGAGAGTATGGAAGGATTTAAAAAAAGACAAAAAAAGCTGAATGAATGAGTAACAAACAAGCAAAATTTTGAATGAATTAAAAAAATGGATGAATGAATGAACAAATAAATGAATGAAAGGCAAATTTATTTGTGAATGGATCAATAATATATTAATTTTATTTATATAAATTAGAAAAGAAATAGGGATACTTTTGGAAGAAAGGGTAAATTCATAGATGAATAAAAAATAAATGGTACTGAAAGATAACCTTCATGAATGTGTGGAATTAGGGAATGTAGAAAAAGAGAAAAAGATGGATGAATGGACAGATAAAATAAAAAACGTAAGAAAGGATCAACCATCAATAAATGAACAAATAAGAAAGAAAAATGGGATGAATGAATGATAAAAAATGAAGAATTGTTTAAAGGGTAAAAATGAATGAATGAATGAATGAATGAAAAAATAGAGTGAAAAAAGTGGATAAACTGTATTCATGGAATAAATTATGGGGAAAAAATTAATTCAGAATAAACTGATGAAATTTGTATTTATTCATGTTTTCACTTATTATGAAAAAAAAATTGTGATGGATGGATGAAAAAAAGCAAGGGTAAAGAAAAGGATAACCTTCACAGAGGAATGAATCAATGCGCCTATGAACGAGGAACTGGGTGGATGGAGGATGAATGACATGCCCTAAAGCACTGCTGCCACGGCTCCGATTGTGCTTTTATCACACTTCCAGATCGGCGGCAGGACACGGCAGTCATCTCGCCAGTGGCTTGTTTTCAATATTCAGTGTCTGGAGCTCTTAGGATGCTGCCGAGATGCTCTTGTTAGTCGCCATGACAACTAGGACCACGAGAGTAGCACTGAAACTCTGGAACAGACGTGAAATGTGAACATCACAACAGAGTATCTTTCTCCCCTGAGCGTGTGGAAGCTGCTCCTCTGGTTGGGCATTTGTTAGCAGTTTTCTTTTCATTGGTGATGCGGTAATGGCCAGAGAAAAAGACTCTTTCAATCAGCTCGTTTTAAATTTTTTTATTTTAGCCCGTCATTGCACGGGGCACTCGGCTTGTTTTTATGAGACATGTCTCATAAGTCTTTCCACTTCTGTCTTTGGGAGAAATTGTACTTGATATCTGATCCATAATTTATGTCAGGCTCTATATAAGAGATTATGTTCATTTCAAAAGCGACGGTTGCAATGACAGCTACAGCGGGCTTCTGGTTTAATGCCCCGTTTAATAGATTGTGAGCAGTATTGCTTAGCCAAACTTCATTCCTCCATCTTGAAATGGCACACTAAACACTTTTAGAAATACAAAATGGAGATTATAAACAACGCTGTTTATTTTTCATGCCACATTTTTTCATGCATACTCACAAGGGAATCATACTCGAGTTTACAAATCACTCTCAAACTTCTTTGATCCGTCACACGCGATATCTGCTACAGATCGGCAATTCAAGAAAATGCTCAATTCGGCGTAATTCATTTATCTCGCACTCATTTCGAGAGTGCAATGGAGAGCGTGACAATCTTAACAACCTCAAGTCGGTGATGCCACACTTTCCTCGTTCCCTTGCTCTAGACCCCTGCAAGGTTGTCATAGCAACACAGCCATTGACATTACATGTGTTCTGCTAATGCCTTACATTGTGGGGTGAACAAACAACCTAAAGCACAGCACGTGGCGGAATACAGATGTCACTTGTGTCATCACAATGAAGATGAGAAAGAGAGAGGAAGGAAAAAGGGAGCGTGAGTCTGACACAAAATGGAAATGTAGCAGTGATGTACTGTCACACGGAATGTGAAATGCAAAAGCCTGGAGACACAAGGAAGAGGAAGTGTGTGGCACACACACCAGGACAGGATAAGGAGAGATGCGGATTGTTTGAACATCAGAGCGGTGTTTAAACATCAGAAACATTTGAGGGGTTTTAATGTGTCCATTAAAGCGGCATTAGTATGGTGATGAGCAGAGGCACTGCCCTCTGCATCTGTGTGTATGTGTGTTTGAAAGAGGGAGTATCTCAAAGCAATATGGCTGCATACACTCACAATATGGTTTCTCTATGATCGAAAGTCATAAAGAGAGAGAGGATCTAGAATCTAGTGAGATTTAGAGATTTAGAACCCCATTTTTTGGGTTCACATACAGGTTCAAAAGTTAATTGAAATGGTTAAAAATGCTGTCTCTGTAAGAATGTTCGCGCTCACCCATGATGCCCAAAAAAGTAAGTAGGAACATTCAAATATGCCTACTAAATTCCAAAAGTGCTGTCGGAAGGAATGTTCGAGCTCACCTGTGATACCCAAAAATGCTTTCTAGGCACATTTAACATGCCTATGATGCTCAGAAAGGGACTCTAGGGTTATCTAGACAAAAAAACATTCTAACGGGCATCAAAAGATGTAAGACGCGAATGCAACGGTCAAACACATCCATCTAGTGCATTTTTACGTGCAACAATTGAAAATCAGTGCAATGGAATGCAAAAAGGAGTTCTGTTTGAACTGTCCCTAATGATGCCTATGGACATTCAACATACCTATTCTGCCAAAAAATGCTGCTTGTTGAAAACATCTGGGTTGGAGCATTCAAATACATCCATGTTGCCCAAAAATGGTCAATGTAGGAATGTTTGAAAGCACCCATGATGTAACATTTTCATGTGCTTAATATCTAAAATAATGTGTCTAAGATCCCCAAAAATATTGGCTAAGGACAAGCAATGTGCCCAAGATGCCCAAAAATGCAGTTTGTAGTAACTGTCTAGGTTGGAGTCTTCAAACACATCATGCCCAAAAAAGCAGTAAAATGTGCCTGTGATGCCCATAAAAGGCCTGTAAGGTTATCTAAAGCTATCTTGGCAGGAACACTCTACCCAATGCCTGCTGTCTATGAATATTTGACATACTGTGCCTATGCTGCCAAAAACCACTGCTTGCTGAAATGGAATAGGTTGGTATCTTCAAATATATCTATAATTCCCAAAAATGTTCAATTTAGGAATGTTTGAAAGCACACGTGACGGAACATTTGCATGTGCCAAATGCCTAAAATGCATTTAGGAACATTTGAATGTGCCCACGATGTCCAAAAACGGTGGGATCCTTCAAATGCATCTATAGTATAGCGCCCAAATATAGAAATGTTTGAATATACCTGCAATGCAAAAAGACTAAATCCAGGTAGAAATGTTCAAAATTGCAGTCTAAGAATGTGCAGCTGCCCAAAAATATTCTTTGTAGAAACAGTCTAGGTAGGATCCTTCAAATCTATTATGTCCAAAAATGTTTTACATATGAATATTAAAACACACCCATGATGCAGTTTGAATGCAGTTACGGTGCAGTCACAAACTCAGTCTTTAAAAATGTTGAATGTACCTATGATATTAGTGTAATTTGATCCCAAAAATGGTCTAGGTATGAATATTTGAATGTATCTACAATATGATGGCCAAAAATGAAGCCTATGCAGGAAAATTCACACACATTAATAATGCTACAAAAGTAGGAATATTTGAATGCACCCATACAGGAAAGTTGCAATGTGCCTGTGACGTCCAAAAAAAATGTCTAGATAAGCAGCTCACTAGGTTTTGAAACGCAACCAGAGAGAGAGAGGAAGTTGGCGAAGTTGGCTGAAGACGTCAATACTGCTGCGACATCCTGCACAGACAGCATGAGTTAATAGGAGGAAGTGGGCGTAAGAGTGAGCGAATGAGGGATGGAGCAGACCTTGAGTGAGTGAATGAGTGAGAGTAAGATTGAGTTTGAGTGTGTGTGGGTGAAGCTGTGTGGCTGCGAGATCAGTTCCATTGGTGACAGTCTGTGTTATTTCCCCCTGCATTCGGCACACCATAACCAATTATCCTATTTACATGCAAAACGACACCACGTGCTTCTTTAGAGCCGCCCGCAGGGGCAAGACGAGAGCGGAGAGGAAAAATGAAGGGATGAGAAAGTGGGGGCCAACAAAGGGTGGGTGAAAAGAAGGGGGACAGGAAAGAATGAGTGCGAGAGAGAGTGAAGAGTATGAGATGGAATTAGATTGGGGACAGTAATGTCGACATGATGAGAGAGGAGAGTTATTATGAAAGAGTGCAAGGACTGAGAAATGCACGGGCATGAAAGAGTGGGAGGGCATGAAAAAGAGGCGAAAAGAATGACAGAAATATGAGTAGGGGGATTTGAGAGACTAAAAGAAACCAAAACAATGAGAAACGAGAGAAAATGGCCCAAAAATAGGGTGAAAAGGTTGAAAGGAGAAAGGCGATGAAGGGTGAATAACAGTGGGCAGGAGTGCAGGTGAGCATTTATCACACTCCATTAACTTAAGCAGTAACAAAAAGTTAGCAGTAGGGGGCAACAGGTCTGTTGCAATATGCTTACTCATAGCAATGCCAGCGCTCTCGTCTCATGCGCCAGCCTCTAATGACTGATTTAGGAACAGCTCTCTGCTCATCTGCTTCCATATTTAATCTGGATTATACTGTTCCCAGAGCAGATGGTCATACGGTGAGACGGTCAGACGAATCTGTATAATATACAACCGTACATGTAATCTGTGAACTAATGCCATTGATCGGACTGCTGATAGCGCTGGAATATAATGAGGACAAAGAAATATAAATCAAAGCGATATTCCATTATTTCATCATCTCAAAAGTTGATCATAGATAAATCCTATTCAAACTAGAAGCTGTATTGTAGCTTTCCATTAACCAGCTCATTATAATAATCAATTCAACTTAACACATGACCACAGGCTCAAATATCAAGCATGGGTGGTTCATATCTCAGAAAGCTTCATCAATATCAAACTAAATAAGGCAAGAGGCCGCATGAATCTCACCATACTTATGAAAAATCTTCAGGTCATATTTCTATGGGAGCCCATTTCCACCACAGAATAAAAACTAAAAAAGGGAATTGCGACTTTTAATCTTGTAATTCTGATTTATTTCTCAGAATTCTGTGTTTACATCTCACAATTCTGTGTTTTTTTTAGTATGGAAGCCTGTTTCTGCCACAGAATAAAAAAATACAAAAATAAAAATGGTGACTTTTTCTCCCACAATTATGACTTTCTTCTCGCAATTGCGAGTTTACAAGTCACAATTCTTATAGTTCACAATTCTTACAATTCTATAGTTTATATCTTGCAATTATGACTTCTTTTCTCAGAATTGAGATATAAACTCAGAATTGCAAGAAAAATATACAGTGGTGCAGTTATGAAATCAGAACCCGGAAGACTAATTTGGCGCTACTTCCTTCGAGATTTTCCTATAGGGTTTTATAATGGAATAAAGCCTGTGGTAAACATAACTTGACAATACTTTGATGTTTTGTTCTGCAACAAACTGCACACACTCACACCCCAAACTGTCTTATCTAATTATCTATTAGAAACATACGTTTTCAAAAATAAACATAACAGCTTCCAAATTTGCGTTTTCAGTATGGGTGTGTGCAGTTTACGTTGTTGAACAAAATGTCAAAGTATCATCAAGTTATGTTTACCACAGGCTTTATTTTACTCATAAATTGAAAAACTCCATTATAAAATCCCATAGGAAAATCTTGAAGGAACCAGAGGCAAATTAGACTTCTGGGTTCTGACATCATCTATTGTGAGATAAAAAGTAACAATTACCTTTATTTTTTTATTCCGTGGCGGAAATGGGCTTTCATATATTTCAAATGAAACTCAAATAAAAGAAACAGAAAATATATGTTGCTTAAAGAAAAGGTAGCCTGGTTGAAGGACCATTGAAGAGATAGTTAACATAGATAACATTTACTCACCCTCATGTCATTTCAAACCTGCACTGTAAAATCCAATAGTTTACCTTACTTAGATTAAGTAATTTTTAAGAAGATTTAATCTTCACTTAGTTGTTATACTTACTAGGTTTTATTAAATTACAGCTACTTTTACAAATAAAACAATTTACTTGCTGTTTTGAGTGACACTTACTTAAAATATTCAAGTAGCCACAAAGCAACCAATGACATTAATAAACCAGTGAGAGGCAGCAGTGCACTAATATGTTGCTAATGTGCAACATAACAACACAAGAAGAATAAAAGAAAACAAGTCTTAATAGACTTTTCACTCATTTCCTCAATGTCTGCAGTTATCTTTCACTAGTTGCATTCACTCGTTTCCCAGTCATCATGAATGTTGAATTTTCAATACAACTGAAATATTTGAGAGAACATCACATAAGCTGACTTCATATTCAATTGATGTTGATTTTCCTAAAATGTGTTTTGTTTTGTTTTTTACTCACCATTATAGTGATTAGCGTTCCCTTTGGTTGGGCAATTGGAACGTTCTTTATGTAACTATAATTATCATCCTGTTAATGCAGCAATGCAATATGAAATCAGAGTAATGTGGTTTCAAGGGAAGAAAAGTAATAAATGGGTTGCTTTAAGAAAGCAAACTATCTTCTAATTAAATCAATAATGTATTATTTATTTGTGTTTGTGTTAGTCAATTAACTAGTGATGGGAAGTTCGGTTCTTTTCCGCGAACCGGTTCTTTCGGACAGTTCGATTCAATAAACCGGTTGAAAAAACCAGTTCACCGGTTCTTTTACGCTCGACGTAATGACGTCATTTGCGATGACATAATGGCGTTAAGTCTATCGCGGGCTTAACACATTCAAATATAAAGTCAGTAATCATAACATCAGTCAATTAAAACTCATCTTCAGTTCTCTCTTCACAGCAGTTCAGTCAGTGTACTGTTTGAGTAAATAAATTACTCCGGGATATTGGTTTATTTCGACTCAGAGGGAGTGTCAGCCATGTTAAAAAAGTGAATAACTTAAGTAATTTGTGGATTAATGCTTACTGGAGACACGAACCGTTTCAAATGATTCAGTCAGATTTGGTGAACTGGTTCAACCGGTTCACTAAGAAGAACCGGTTAAATGGAACGATTCGTTCGCGAACCAGACATCACTACAATTAACTTTTGCAAAATTTATTTTTCATAAACACCTTAAGAAGCTTATAATTGGGTTTATATAATCCTTAAATAGTGTGTGGTAATATGCTAAAGTCACACACAGACTTAAACATTCAGCACGCGAATCACAACAATGGTAACAATTCAATTTCATTTATTTTTATTAATTGTAACAATAACCATTTTATTTGCTCTTTTTGTTGTGCTACTACTGACACAAGACAGCAAATAAAATTGGCAAATAAAAACAACTGTAAAACAAAGCAACTGCATAATGTATTCATGCCACAATGCACTCTGGGAGTCAGTGAGTAGCTATACTAAGTCATGAGTAAACCTAAATGAAAGGATCAAGTACCCCCTACAGTTCTTTTTTAGTTACTAGAACTCTCGTGTAAGTAAACTATACTAACTAAGCATCTGTCAGTACAACATACTATTCCTATTTCACTTTACTTAGTTTTTTCAAGGCAATCGGTTTGCATGCTTTTTTTAAGTAAGCCCAACTAATTAGATTTTACAGTGTGTATGACTTTTTTTGTCCATACAATTAAAGCTAATGGGGTCCAAATGAACATTGTCTTTGCATCATGACATTATTTTCATGACAATTTCCCTCAAATTGTCATTATCACAACGTGGCAAAAAAATGAAAAAACACTCACTCATTACCGTACTGTTAAACAAATAATGGCATATTATTTAAATTGTAAGGTCATTTAATGAGAGCCTAATGAGAATCACCATTGAAAGTAATGAGAATTACCAATAAATTAAAAAGTAAAATATCCTGATATATTGCTGTAATAAGAATGTGGAATGAAAATATGCTTATTTGTCATGAAAATAATATCACAGTGTCACAATCTTAAAGGATCTAAAAATAGGCAATATGCAAACTATAATTTCTTATTTTTTTGTTTGGATTTTGGAACTGAAATATGATCCAGACATGTTGGAGACTCACCCATCTGTTTTAAAAATTAATCAGAGAACAAAAATGTACTCTATGACTAACCTATAAAAAGCTATGCAGAATGTGCTAATGGTGTCATATTCCCCTACTCCTTAAATCCAATATGAAAAGCATGAAGATTGGATAAGAGTTTGTTCAAATGCAGTTTGCAATGATTTCAAAATAAGGAAGAAAACAATTAAATGAGAGGGAAGCAATAGAAAAAGCCTGTACAAAAACACTCGTAAAGGATCTAGATGTGATTCCGTGCTCGGTGCTAATGAATAGAGATCAATGGGAAAACCTTGAGCAACATATAGCAGCAACTCTTAAAGTGTACAGGCTGTCCGTTGACTCCCTGAAGGAATAGATGTTGCAATACTTTGAGGTAGAGAAGCAAATCCCTTTTCAGGCCAAGAATAGAGAAATTAATTTTAAAATATGGATCATTTTGGTTACACCTAGTATGCAGATGTCACATCAAACAAAATCTGATGATTGATAACGGTGTTTGTAGAGTGGGCTTGAGAGAACGCTCAATATGAAAATGAACTGGCCGGGTCAGCTAGCCTAACCTGATGGCATGTTTAAGTGATTGACTTTTGAAGGTGGTTAAAAGATTTATGATTCTCTCAGTTCATGTCTGAGTGACATGAACACTTCTGAGAGAGCTCCCCCCACCATAAAAGACAAGACAATGGTGCTGTTTGAGGCCACAGTTTTTTGGAGATTGAGTGATTTGTGAGAAGCATGACTGACAGGCAGCAAATCCCTGCAGTATGGGCTGTCAAACACAAATCAAATGCAGGTTAAGGGCGTGTGTGTGTGTGACTGAACACACGTGGCCTCATTGGGGTAATGGGTGAAAAGAGACCCAGGAAACACAACACGGGTTTTTGATACAGTCATCACAGTTGCACTGTTTGGCACTGCTCTTTGAATTTTGTGCTGCAAGAGATGAAACAGGAACTCGCTAGATTTTTTTTTTTTTTTTGCCATTCATGATGCACCCGGTTTAGGGCAATTTCCTCTAACAGTACAAGTCAGTGTAGTGTTCATACATAATTAACAGCAGTGATGCACAGCCTGAAATAAAGATTTCAGTTTGTTTTAGGAGTCTGTGGGGAGATATATTACAATAAAAATGTAATAAATATTTATTATCAAATGAATGCTTTTAAAATTTTTGAGTGGAATGAGCCAGGACTGCATTTGGGTCAGTAGTTTTATTCTTTCAAATGTAGCTGGACATTCTTCTCCCTGCTCAATCATGTGCGGATCATGGTTTAAAATAAATACTTGTTCATGATTATCTAATGACGTCATAAAATTAAAATATGTGTTTTGTGGATTCAAGTTTTAGCTTACACTGAAAATAATTTGGTGGTAAAACTGCTAGCAAATTTCACAAATAATTACAAAGAAACATCAAGTAACACATTAAAGGGGTCATATGATGCGATTTCATGTTTTCCTTTGTCTTTGGAGTGTTAAAAGCTGTTCGTGCAAAGATTAAAGTCTCAAACCCAAAGAGATATTCTTTATAAAAGTGAACGCTCAGCCACGCCTTCCTAGAACGCCTCGTTCAGACACGCCCCCACATATCTATGTCACTGTGTGGGAAGTGACGTAGAAATATGCAAAGAAAGAAGGCGTAACTTTCATTCTCGCTGTAATTTTGTTGCCGCCACCGCCATATCGTGGAGACGCTGTGTGTTTCGTTGCTAAAGCTAAATGTGACGAGTGGGGGCGGGGCCGAGAGCCGTGGGAACGGAGCGAGGCTGGTGGAGTAAGTGATAATGCACGACACCTGCACCACTCAAGTCCCACGGAGGAGCTCCGGAAGGATAAAAGGAGGAGTGACGA